>NC_041034.1:0-67327 GCF_900634625.1 Parambassis ranga | reverse complement strand
GCAGGGAAGGTAATGTGTCTGCAACTGTTCTCTACACATGCTAGTGAGCATGCCTGTGAAGATGCTTGCTTACCACTCTGACTTTATTGTTCCGCAGACCCGCCGAGTGGACACCTGGATGTCTGCAAGTGAGGTAATATGTCTGCAACTGAATACATCCTGCCAGTGAAGACACTTACCATACTGTTGTGGCTCTTTTGCTTTGCAGGAGCAGAGATTCGTCACCTGGAAGGCCGGATTTCTGCAGGGAAGGTAACGTGTCTGCAACTGTTCTCTACACATGCTAGTGAGCATGCCTGTGAAGATGCTTGCTTACCACTCTGACTTTATTGTTCCACAGACCCGCCGAGTGGACACCTGGATGTCTGCAAGTGAGGTAATATGTCTGCAACTGAATACATCCTGCCAGTGAAGACACTTACCATACTGTTGTGGCTCTTTTGCTTTGCAGGAGCAGAGATTCGTCACCCGGAAGGCCGGATTTCTAAGGTAGTGTGTTTGCAAGTCATCATAACACATCCTTCCAGTGAAGATGCTTGCTTACCACTGTGTTTTATTATGTTTTTAGCTGCACAGGACCACTGATTCGTCACCTGAGAGGTGGAATTCCTGCGAGTACGGTAGTATATTTGCAACTCATGTTAACACATCTTTCCAGTGAAGACGCTTGCTTACCAGTCTGATTTTTGTTGTTCGGCAGAACCGCCGAGCGGACACCCGGATGTCTGCAAGTGAGGTAATATGTCCGCAACTTGTTAACACATCCTGCCAGTGAAGACACTCACCATGCTGCTGTGATGTTTTTATTTTTTGCTTCACAGGACCACCGATTTGTCGCCTCGAAGGCTGGATTTCTGCAGTAAGGTAGCGTGTTTGCTAGTCATCTTAACACGTCCTTTCAGTGAACATTATTCCTTAGCACTTTTTTTCTTCACAGGACCACTGATTCATCACACCGAAGGGTGGATTTCTGCCGGTGAGGTGATGTGTCTGCAACTCATCGTAGTACATCAGTGTGAAGATGGGTGCAATACTGCTGTTTGACTTTAGAAGCCTGGATGTGTAGGTATTCAGTCTGCAAGTCATGGTAACGCATCCTACCCCAGCAGCTTACTTACAGTATTTGCTTTGTGACCGCTTTGTCCCCGTAGGCCTCGAAGAAATGCTGAAGGACTCGGTGGCCTCTGCAGTTCAACCAGGTGCGATGATTGTCACCAATGGCAATTAACCAAAGGAAGGTTACTGTCCTAATATGGTCTGTCCTCTCCTCCGCAGATGAAGAGCACCTTGAAGCATCTGCGCGTCGTCGCCTCTGCCTGTCAGCGTGGTGTACAGTAATTGCTTTAGTGTTCCTCTCAGGACCGCACCAACAGTCTATTGCAGATGTGGAGGTAATGTAAAACCTTGTGAAACTGTAGGTATTTAACTTGTGTTTTTCTGGTGTTTTTTTTTTAAATGCAGAAATTGTTTTGAAATGTCAGAAGACTTGTTTTAGGTTTGGCCAAACACTCAAGTAGAGCGCTTTGCCCTGTCTCCGGAACCCCAATGGACAGGATTTCAAATGACTCTCCGAGTTGGAAATCTCACCAAGACTTTGGCTCCGGATGGATTCGGCGTGCACCAACGTGCCCTGACTGTTTGACTGACTGAGGGTCTGGGTGGTATTGTGTTGTGCAATGTAGGGTCAAGGTTGTGGATGTTGTAGCTTAGATCCTAGAATGCCGGCATGTTGTTAGTTGGAGTTGAGCTTGTGGATTAGTCGATTAGTTTTGTGGGGGTTGAGGTGTGGTTTGGGTGACTTGACCGGGACTAAGAGCACACACAACAACCAAAAAAGGAGCAAGGAACGCCAAATGTGTCGCACAACAGGCACCAAGGATTTCTCAATGTAACATATGCATGGAAACGGTTACAGCAAGGAGACATTGTGAACAAATGAAATACAAACATACTCGGTGTTGGAACAGAGCAGCACATGACTGCTAAAGTAAAGAGCAAGGATGGAAAAACGCACAGTTGCAACAACAAATGAGCAATGCTATCAGCAAACACATTCAACCCGGATCAAAGCTGTGGACAACTGGGAAATCAATCAGTGGCATTTCAAACCAACAATGTCACTGCAATGTTTTAATCAAGTACTTGCACAAGGGAATTGTGGAAATGCAAGTATGGGTTCTGTGACCAACATGATATTCAAATGTGCTGGGGTGCTGGTTTTTTTGGAATTTCAGCACTTTCAGAATGGTCCCTTTATACCAATGATGGGGGAAATGTGGGAAATGAATGAATAATGAATAATGTGTGTCATGGTGTGGCAAATTGCTGCTGGGTTGTCAACAAAGGTTTTGTGCTGCCTTTCACCTGGACAGGTGAGAGGTGGGGTCAGTGCTTGAAAAGGACAAAGATCCTTTTCTGGTCCCACCCCTTGCGTTTTGTGGTGGCATTGCATCGCATGGTCACGTCATTCCAGAAACCTGTGCTTTTTCTCTCCGTTTCTGTTGCTTATCTGTCAGGTACCCACTGCCACCCCAACTCCACCTAACACTGTGGTGGTGGGGGGTGGAGCAAAGGCCAGAATCTGAGCTGGGGGACAAAAGTTGACCTGCTTGTTTTTTTTGTCAATAAATATGTATTCCACATTTCCACAGCGTGTACTGGAAGTGTCCTAACCCCTAACCCTAACCCTTTAATCCTGTTTGTCATTGTCATGTTAACCTTGTTTAATAATGGTCTTCTGTACCGGAGGGGTGGTCTTGACCTGGACAGTTTTGGCCAGACTTGCGTCACCACAAACCCAAACATGCTTTTTGTAATGGATCCATTTCAGTCAATACAGCCGTGTCCAGAATTTGCCTTTGCAGAAATGAGCACGACACGTTCGACAATCGGGGCGCGCCGTTGACGAGGAACGGTAAGTGGAGCTTGCAAGCGAAGTGTATTTTGAAATGCAGTGTGCGTTTGAGTTGGCGATTCACTGACATGTTTGTCTCTTGTCTTCCAGATGGTCCGGTGACGTCACTCCCCGGCATCGCTGCGTTCCGGCCTGCGACCTTTTGTTTATTTTTGTCAATGCCATGTTGTGAAATGACTGAATAAAAGTTGTTGATGGAAGTTTTTGTGGTTTGCTCATATTTGTGAGTTGGGAACATTGGAATGTGTTTTGATAAAGACAGATTTGAAGTTTACACAATTGCAGGTGTTATATTTTTGTGTGTTTTACACAGGGACTGGAGGATCTGGAGTGGGCGGTTGTGTCCTGCCAAACAGTGCCCTGGTTTCCCCTTAATGTCAAAGCCTTGGTATTGTAGTCGATAAATTGTCCCACACAATGTTGCGTGTTTGTTTACAGTTGAGTGAGTGACATTGTTTGTGATAAGGTGGCTTTAAAACGTACAAGCAAGATGTGTCATTAGAGGTTGAACGCACGTTTTGAGTGTGTGAATCATGCCATGAAGTTACAGTCATTACATACAATCTGCATTTGAAAAAAAATCTGTGCCATTGCTCGTCGTAACAGTCATGCCAGTGGGTGCGGTCCAGCCACGCTGACGTCTCCAAAATGCTAAATGTTTGAAATGCATTGTGTGTTCATCAGTTAAATACATGATGTATTGCCTGCCATGGAAAGCCAAACACTTGATGAATCCTTTGACAGATGTTATTCCAAAGAGGTACGACGGCGAAGCTGATTTTGTTTCACTGTGTCCACAGGCCCGTGTGTCGTCAGATGTCGATGCAGAACCGCAGTCTGGACCTGTGAGACGGCTAGAGTTGTCCTGTCTTCCCGTCAGCAGGAGGGGTTCTGGTAAAGGTTGTTGACATTATTATTGGTTTTATTGAGGTAATGGCATTAGTGGCATCGATGTAATCATGTAAAATGTTATTTGTGTAGCATGTTGTGCGTGAAAAGTTGTTTTAAAGAAACCCAGAGCCTCACCCCCAGATAGAAAGTCCCTTTTAATGTGAAGAAACCCTCACACTCTTGGTCGTCGAGCACTGTAGGCCGAACCGGCATGCTAGCGTGCTCTGCAGTGTAGAAGATGGAGTGTTTTTGGGTGATGTGAAAGGAAAGTTTTCAGATTTGTATCTTGTGCAAGACATGTTGTTGTGCTTTACTTTGCCAGATTAATTAGTTGTGTAAGGGTGTTGTAGGCTAGTTTGTATGTACTCAGATAGCCACTGTAGCCTCGCAGGAATGCCGTCATGTGGTAGAAGTATGTCAGATAAGTTGGACACTGCAAGTTTTGTGCATGAAAGTAGCATTGATAATTGTATGAATGTTGTTTGTTTTTTGTATGCTCGTCTGCACAGAGGCATGTAGCAATTACAGGCCGATTTGACCTGATGTTTAAATTGCGTTAGACTGAAGATGAACATTGTGCCAAAAAGAGCCTGACCAAAAAGTTGCAATCCAAAGATCCTAAAGTTAACTTGAGTTTGAGTAGTATTGGGGCTACTTTGGTGTACTGGTGGAACCAGGGAACAGACTACGGCCAGAAGCAGGGTCAGTTGCCTCAAAATGCTCTCTTAATGCAGCATTTCCTTGCAGATGAATGATCGAAGCTGTAGGTGTCCTGCATGAGTCAGCTCTTGTGAAAATTCGTGGACTTGTCCGATGAGGAAAGGATTCTGGATTAGGAGGAGGAGCTGCTGCCAGTGGCAGAAAGTGTTGAACTTTTTGGTGAAGTTTCCAATCAGCTTGTAGTTTTGTGATGTGCTCACATTCTCCCTGAAGACTTTAGGAGGTCCAGCCTCCTCTTGAAAGAGCGAACACCGACTGCAGCTTTAAATGAAGCTCATTATGACGTGATGTGACGTAACGTCCGTCAAAAAGGCAGCCATTTTGGTCTTGTGCTCATCGTGCAGATAAAGCGAAAGCTGTGTTGCTCTCTGACTCGGGACCAGTGCATTTCCTTTACTCAGCCACCTCACATTGTTGCTCAAGTAGCAGGTCATTGGCATTTGCCTCAACATGTTCCAGGAGTTCTCTCAGGAGGCGATGCTACTCCTTCATCCGGGGTATAGCCCCCTCTCTTTTCCAGTGGGGTTACCCCAGCAGGTGCTCACAGAGGTCCTTCTTATCTGGACAGACGTGGCGAACAGCTGCATCAAGCTGGGCCAGTACAGAACCTGCTCATATTTCAGATTTGTGGGTTTCTGTCGAAGCTGCCATTGGAATGTGTAAATGTATGCCCGGTGAGTCTGGCTGTGTCATATTGGGCTTGCAGTATCGTCAGCTCGGACTTCAGGGGAAAACACCACGGGTTTCATTTGACACCTGTAACTAACAAGGATGCAAAATAAAGAATCACACAGTGACCTGCATCCCTACCTCAGAAGCCAAAGAGATGGCACACTGAAGGAAAGAACCAACCTCATGTTGCGACCTGCCGGACCTCTGCCCAAACAGGCACTTGCTTCCAGTACAATGGGATCACCTGTCTCCATTTGTGGCTAATCTGTACATAGAAGAAGTGGAGAGAAGAGTTCCTGTTGATACCTGGGTTAAAGATCCATGAATCGGAACGGTTCACAGAACACATCAACTCAGTGGACATCAACATGAAGGTCACAATCTGGCTCTCTTGAAGGAAATTCTGCAGATGCTTTGCTTTAATCTTCAATCTCTTGCTTTAATCTCAAGTCAAGTCAAGTCAGCTTTATTGTCAACTCTGCTATATGTGCTGAACATACAGAGAATCGAAATTGCGTTACTCTTCACTCCGCAACATATAACATGTAACTAAAAACTAAAGATAAATATAAAGTGTAAAAAAATGTACCTACAATGAGGCACACACAAAATACAAGGCACATAATGAAGGCACAATGCAGCAAGAGTGCAAAAGATGTATAGTGCAAGTCAGTGCAGTTGGCATAATATAAACAGGAATGGTTTAACTTATAACAGCTTATTGAGACTGGTATGAGAGTGCAAAAGATGCAATGGTGCAAGTCAGTGCAGTTGGCATAATGTAACAGTCCAGGAATAGTTTAAGTTATAGCAGCTTATATGAGACTGGTGTGACATGACAGGGTAAAAAGTGACTGGTGCACAGAGTTCCTTTGGTAAAGTGGCTGGTACAAAGAGTTCCTATCTTGGGTGGTGGTAGGGGTGAGGGGATGGTGGTAGGGGGTGGGGGGTGGTGTCAGGGAAGGGGGAGAAAGTGGGGCACAGCAGGGAGAGAGTTCAGCTTCCTGACAGCCTGGTGGATGAAGCTGTCCCTCAGTCTGCTGGTCCTGGCCCGGAGGCTGCGCAGTCTCTTTCCTGATGGCAGCAGACTGAAGAAGCGGTGTGAAGGGTGGGTGGGGTCTCCTGTGATGCGGAGGGCCTTTCGGGTGAGACGGCTGTCGTAGAGGTCTTGGAGGGAGGGGAGAGGGACGCCGGTGATCCTCTCAGCTGCTCTCACTATGCGATGAAGCGTCTTCCTGCAGGTGGCGGTGCAGGCTCCGTACCACACAGTGATGCAGCTGGACAGGATGCTCTCAACAGCCCCTCTGTAGAAGGTGCACAGGATGGAGGGAGGGGCTCTGGCTCTTTTGAGCTTGCGGAGGAAGTAGAGGCGCTGCTGTGCCTTCTTGGTCAGGGATGCAGTGTTGTTAGTCCAGGAGAGGTCCTCAGTGATGTGCACACCCAGGAACTTGGTGCTGCTCACCTGCTCCACAGCAGCACCGTCGATGGTCAGAGGGGTGTGCTGACTCTGTGCTCTCCTGTAGTCCACAACCATCTCCTTTGTCTTCTCCACATTCAGGGAGAGGCTGTGGTCTCTGCACCACCCGGCCAGAAGGTGCACCTCATTCCTGTAGTATGTTTCATCTCCACCGGAGATGAGACCCACCACAGTTGTGTCGTCCGCAAACTTCACAAAGATGTTGGTGTTGTGTGTTGGCGTGCAGTCATGGGTCAGCAGAGTGAAGAGGAGGGGGCTCAGCACACATCCTTGGGGAGCCCCGGTGTTCATTATGATGGTGCTGGATGTGTTTCTGCCGACCCGCACTGTCTGAGGTCTCCCGGTGAGGAAGTCCAGCAGCCAGTTGCACAGCAAGGAGTTCAGCCCGAGCTGGTCCAGTTTGTTGATGAGCTGCTGTGGGATGATGGTGTTGAATGCTGAGCTGAAGTCTATGAACAGCATTCGAACGTATGAGTCTTTATTTTCCAGGTGGGTGAGAGCTGTGTGGAGTGCTGTGGAAACAGCATCACTGGTTGACCGGTTGGGCCGATATGCAAACTGGAAGGGGTCCAGAGAGGGAGGAAGGGCCGTCTTGATGTGTTTCATGACTAACCGTTCAAAGCACTTCATGATGATGGGTGTGAGTGCTACTGGACGGTAGTCATTGAAGCAGGCGGGGGTGGACTTCTTCGGCACAGGGATGATCGTGGTGGCTTTGAAGCAGGTGGGGACAACAGCCTGGCTCAGTGAGATGTTGAAGATGTCTGTGAACACCTCAGCGAGCTCCTCAGCACAGTCTCTGAGCACACGGCCAGGTATGTTGTCAGGACCGGGAGCTTTGCGTGCGTTGATCTGGCTGAGAGATGTCTTCACGCTGGCTCGGGACAGGGAAAATACCTGGTCAGTGGGAGAGGATGTGATCTTTTGTGCAGGAGTGCTGTTGAGTGCTTCAAAGCGTCCGAAGAAGTCATTCAGCTGGTTCAGCAGAGAGGTGTCGCTGTCACAGGTCTGTGGTGGGGGCTTGTAGTCTGTGATGGTCTGTATCCCCCGCCACAGGCTCCGGGTGTCCCTGCTGTCGCTGAAGTGGTGGGCAACCCTCCTGGAGTACTGTCTCTTCGCCTTCCTGATGCCACGGGACAGGTCGGCTCTGGCTAACTTTAGGCTGGTGTCGTCGCCTCTTCTGAAGGCAGCGTTCCTGGCCCTCAGCAGCCTGTAGACCTCCCCTGTCAGCCATGGTTTCTGACTGGCTCGAATGCTGACAGTCCTGGTTTCAGTTACATCATCAATGCATTTGGTGATGTAAGCAGTGACAGTCTCTGAGTACTCCTGGAGGTCAGTGCAGTTGTTGTGGGTTGCAGCCTGCTTAAACACATCCCAGTCTGTTGTGCTGAAACAGTCCTGTAAAGCTCCTGTGGCTCCCTCCGGCCACACTCTCACTTCTTTTCGGACCGGTTTGGCAACTTTTACCAGTGGTCTGTATGCTGGCATTAGCATAACAGTGATGTGATCAGAAGCTCCGAGGTGGGGGAGGGGGAGGGCTTTGTACGCGCCTCTCTGGGTGGTGTAAACATTGTCCAGTGTGTTGTTGCCACGAGTTGGAAAGTCTATGTGTTTGTGAAGTTTTGGAAACACAGTCTTGGGGTCTGCATGGTTGAAATCACCCACCAGGATGAGAAAAGCATCCGGGTGGGCTGTCTGCTGCTCACTGACCTGCAGGTAGAGCTCATTCAGTGCGTCGCTCCTGTTGTTGTTGCTGGAGCTCGGCGGGATGTACGCAGCTACAAGCAGTATAGCTGTAAACTCCCGTGGCAGGTAAAACGGCCGGCACTTAATAATAATAAGCTCCGCAAGTGGCGAGCAGTGTTTTGAGACCACAGCAGCGTCCCGACACCAAGAGTCATTGATGTAAACACAGAGCCCGCCGCCGCGGGTCTTACCTCCTTCAACCAAGGCTCTGTCCGCTCTGAAACACGCTAGGCGGTCGAGCTGAATGGCGGAGTCCGGGATGCTGTCGTTCAGCCATGTTTCCGTAAACACAAACACACAACACTCCCTTATAGTCCTCTGTGTGGCGCGAAGTAGCCGGATATAGTCCATTTTGTTGTCCAAAGAGCGTACGTTGGCCAGTACGATGCTAGGGATGGCCGGCTTATGTGGGTTAGCCGCTAGCCTGGTCCGTATCCCTCCGCGCTTGCCCCTCTTCTGCTTCCTTTCACACCGCCTGTGGCGCTTCCACTGCGGGCGAGATGGTGTTGCAGGGGCCGGTAGAGGTGCCGGCAGGCGGAGTAGTCCACAGTCCCGTAGCTCTTCAGCGATTGCAGGGTCTAACTCAACATTTACAGTTCTGCTGATGTTAAAAAGTAGCTCACGGCTGTATGTGCGCCTCCTGACATACAAACACGGCGATGACTTGCTATAAGTCTGCGGCACGTGTAACATAGAACACGAAAACAATGAAGAATCGGGAGAGAGAGAAGCCGCCGCACGTGTCTGCGCCGCCATCTTGGATCACTAAACTTAATATCTGGCCCTTTTTCCTCCAAACCTTTGGACCTTGAGTCCTGAATGAAAGGCACGCTTGACTTTGTATGTTGGCTCAGGCTTATGAGCGGCCTTTGTCGATTTGTTTATTTATCGATTTATTTATGTATTAATTTATTTCAGGGACAGTGCATATTAAATAACAAATGTATAAATATGCCAGAGTTAGACAAAGGGCTATTTTCCATTTGTTGGTGAAACCCGAGGATCTGAACAGCTCATTTAAGTGGATCAAATGTGGATCTCTGCCTGAATATTATTAAGTGACATTAAACGATATGCTTGGACACAGCGCTCCTTAGCTATGAACTGTTGCATATGGAGGGAGTCAGTGACGGTCCTCTCATGTCTGCAGCGTTGCTCATATTGAATCAATGTAATGAACATCTGTGCCGGTGTTTCGAGTTGAGTGGATGATTAGTGTGTTTCACAGCCTGCGGTCGTCATGTGGATTTTGTTTTGTGCAGTGTTGCATGTTTTTTAGCAGCACGTAGTCTGTGTCCTGTTTCGTTCTTGCATCCTGATTGGTTGATAATGGTCTATGAGGGATCACTGTAGTCTAATTTTGTTCAATTCCTCTTTTCGTGGGCTCTGTGAGCTGGGAGTAATCTACAAGTATATACTAAAAGTAAGTTATTGTGTATTGTGTGTCCCTGAGTGTATAATATGTGGAATGGAATGGACTGTTTTTGACACATATGTAAGGGAGTGTTGTCTTGTCGCTGTAGCTGAGGGGTTGAGGCTCTGGGTGTGTGAAGTGCTTTGAGACGGTTGAGATTGTGAGACGTGCTGTTGAATTGAAACAGAATTGAACTGAATGTGTTTTTTATGTAGGCTAAGGAGAAGGAGATGACGGAGATGAACAGAAATGGTGGAAATGTAAGCAAGACCGCAGGTATGTGTTTTTTCTGTATGTTGTGTAGTCGGACAGATTTGGAAGTTCTAAAGTTTATGTCTTGTTGTGTTTATGCCGTAGTCCCTGGTCCTGGCCCGGCCCTAGCCCTGGTCCTGGCCCGGCCCTAGCCCTGGCCCCGGTCCTGGCCCCGGCCCCGGTGTGAGGAGCCACAGCAGCTGTCGATCAGGTGATGGTTTGTCCTGGTGTGAGTGTTGTGTTTCCAGTTAGCGCTCAGTAGTTAGAGATTTTGATTGTACATCAGTGTCGTTACTTTGAACCACTGTGTCCTCCGAGCGGGTCAGTACTACTTCCTCGTGTGCAGACATAGTCCATATTTTTCCAGGTCAACTTCAGAATCGGAATCAGAAATACTTCATTGATCCCAGGGGGAAATTGCTTTTATTCCAGGTGCTCCATGTATACTCAAAAAGACAGGTTAGAAATATAAATAAGGTAAAGTAATAAGCGTAAGATAAAAATAAAACCTAATAAATTCTAAACATTAATAAACATTCAAGTAAAATCCTGGCAAGTGAAGACTGAAGTCATATATAGTACTTGTACTGTGTGCAGTAAAATCTTGTCTAAATAAATCCAATATGGATAAGATTACAAGACAGTGTTAGATCTGATCTCAGAGGGAGGAGTTGTACAGTTTGATGGCCACAGGAAGGAAGGACCTCCTGTGGCGCTCAGTGGTGCATTTGGGAGGGATCAGTCTGGCACTGAACGTACTCCTGCACTTCAGCAGCATGTGGTGGAGAGGATGGAAGCTGTTCTCCAGGATCCCTGCAGCTCAGACAGCATCCTTCTGTCTGACACTGCACCCTTCTGATCAGTTTATTGAGTCTGTTTGTGTCCGCTGCTCTCAGTCTGCTGCCCCAGCACACAACAGCAAACAAAATGGCACTGGCAAGCACAGACTGATAGAACATCCTCAGCATAGTCCGACAGATGTTAAAGGACCGGAGCCTCCTCAGAACACAGAGGCGGCACAGAGGCGGCACAGAGGCGGCACAGGCCCTTCTTCTGTGTTGTTAGTCCAGTCCAGTTTATTGTCCAACACCACTCCCAGGTATTTGTAATCCTCCACAATGTCCACACTCTGTCCACCGATGGAAACTGGAGCCGCGAGTGTCTTGGTCCTCCTCAGGTCCACAACCAGCTCCCTTGTCTTTGCCACATGGAGCAGCAGATGGTTCTGCTCGCACCATGTAACAAAGCTGTCAACCACAGTCCTGTACTCAGACTCTCCACCTTTGCTGATACATCCCACTATGGCAGAGTCATCAGAAAACTTCTGAAGATGACATGACTCTGTGTGGTAGCTGAAGTCAGAGGTGTAGAGCGTGAAGAGGAAGGGAGACAGGACTGTCCCTTGTGGGGCCCCAGTGCTGCTGACCACTGTATCAGTGAGTAATGTTAGAACAGAACGAGTCAGTATATAGAACGCCTCGAATTAGATCTTGTGATTACCTCTTGGAATTGCAGAGGGTTGCAAAAGCTTAAAAAGGTAAAGCAGGTGATGCAGAGGTTGAAGTCTATAAATTCCAAAATTGTCTATCTTCAGGAAACTCACCTGGCATCAGGTCAGGAAATAAGGGTTAGGAGGAGGTGGCAAGGCAATGTTCTATCAGCCCCTTTTAACTCTCAAGCAAGAGGCGTTATGATTCTTATTCATAAATCAGTCCCATTGAATATTGATAAGATAATAGCAGATAGGGCAGGTAGATATTTAATAGTTCAAGCCAAACTTCTGACGGAACCTCTTGTGTTGGTAAATATTTACGCCCCAAATAATGACGACCCAGATTTTTTTTTTTTAATTGTACTTTGGACCCATCTAAAGATAGATCCACAAAATTAGACAGATCTCATAGTAAGAGTAGAGGGATTTTACATCAGTTTATTCAAACTCTAAATTTAAGAGATATACTTTATCTTATTCATGTTTTTCTAATTCATACAAATCATACTCCCGAATTGACTTTTTTTTAGTCTCTGATCATGCCCCCGTTAATATTTGCTATTTGGACCCAGGACTGAGAAAAGATCCACCAAAATGGAGATTGCAGCAGAAATGGCTTTTAGATCCAGATTTTATTTCCTTTCTTGAAGATCAGATCGACTTGTTTTTCTCGGTTAACCAGTTTGAAACTTGTGCAAGTACAAGATTAGGGGTCAGATAATCTCTTTTACAAGTTCAAAAACTAAAAGATGGAAACAAAAATTACTTTTATTAGAGTCTAGACTTAGAATTCCTAAGTAATTATATTTTTCCACGAATTTCAGAGAAGGACAGAAATAGTTTGGATAAGGAGATAACTTTAGCAGATATAGCAGAAGCTATAAAAAGTATGAAAACTGGAAAGGCAGCAGGACCCGATGGTCTGCCGATTGATTTTTACAAGAAATTTTGCTCGAAGTTACAGGTCCCTCTCCTTGAAATGTTTCTTGAGTCCTATCAGAAGCAGATTCTCCCGCCCTCCTTAAGAGGTGCTTTGATTACACTTGTCCCTAAACCAGGGAAGTCAAATGATAAGTGTGAAAATTTGAGGCCGATAAGCCTTTTAAATTCAGATTTAAAAATTCTATATAAAATATTGGCAAAAAGGCTGGAGGTTATCCTTCCAAAAATTATTCATGAGGATCAGAACGGCTTTATTGTAGGTCGACAAGGATTCCACAATGTTAGGCGAGTATTAAATGTCTTGCAGTCTCAGAAAGAAGAAATGGACACAGCTTTGCTTTCCCTCGATGCTGAAAAGGCATTTGATCGTGTGGAATGGGGTTTTCTGTTTGATGCTCTTAGTTGTTTTGGGTTTGGAGAAAAATTTTGCAATTGGGTGAAGATCTTATATAACGATCCATACGCAGAGGTAATTACCAATAACAACCTTTCTAAACCAATTAAGGTAAATCGAGGGTGTAGACAGGGATGTCCACTTTCACCATTTCATCTGGTATACAATTAGGACAGTTGGACCAAAGGATAGCTCTTTATGCAGATGATGTCATTCTTTTCCTTAAAAATCTGGACAAATCTATCCCAGCTCTTATGGAGCTTATTAAAAATTTTGGAAGGGTTTCTGGTTACAAAGTGAATAATCAAAAATCTTCAATACTGCTAATGAATTCAAACGATAGAGCTAACCCCCCAACTCAAACTCGTCAATTCAAAACTGTTAATTGTTTCACTTATTTGGGAATACAGATCACTTCCCTGTTGGGAGATATTGTGCGGGGTAATTACACACCTCTTGTAGAATCTGTAAGCCAAGCTCTTAATAATTGGGTATCGCTCCCTATCTCTCCAATGGGTAGAGTGAATATAATCAAAATGAATACCCTCCCTAAGTTTCTCTATCTCTTTCAGAATGTCCCCTTGCCTCCTCCTCCTGATTTTTTCTCTAAAATGAATAGACTGCTCAATGACTTCATTTGGAGGAATGATAGAGGAGGGCTACAGTGCCCAAACTTAAAATGGTACTACTGGGCAGCGCAAGCTAGGACCCTTTGTTTTTATTTTTCCTCTCATAACCCACCAGCTCGGATGAATATGGAAACACGAAATTTGGGGATTGGAATGCCTGCATTTTTGTACTCTAACAATCCAAAAAATCTTAGAAAAGCTACATCAAACCCAATACTGAAAAGTATGGTTTCAGTTTGGTCGGAGATACAAAAATATCTGAAGAATACATCAGTCCTGTCCCAGTTATCTGCACTGGAGGAAGTATTAATTGAGGACCCCCTTTTTTTTATGGTTTGTTAATGGCAGAGTCATCTGAATCCTCAGTAGCTAAACTTAATGCCTGGAAGGCTGACCTACAAGAAGAAATCTCAGTTGAACAGTGGAATTTAGCTTGTATAAAAGCTCAGAGGCAAACATTAAACACACGCTTAAAATTATTGCAATATAAATGGCTGATGAGAGTTTATTTGACTCCTGCAAGATTAAGTAAATTTAATCCAAATGTTTTAGACTTGTGTGTCAAATGCAGGGCAGAGAAAGGCACATTGTTGCAAATCCTACAAATCAATATTGAACTAGAACCTAAATTTTTTATCTTAGGCATTCCTCCCAAGAGATATAAGGTAAAACCTAGAGAGCAAATGTTTATTGATATATGTTTGTTACAAGCAAAAAAGGTTATTGCTTTAAGCTGGAAAAATATTGATCGGCCAAAAGTTGGGAGATGGCTCAAAGAGATGTGTCTGTGTTTGCCTTTAGAGAAGATTACGTACACTCTTTTTTAAATTTAATTTTTATTTTCTTTTAATACGTTAAACACAGTGTATACAGAGCGTGCCCAGAACAGACATAGAACAACAAATAGGTCAGTCATCAGTCCGGTAAGAAACTAACATTCAGGATTCGCCTACAGCACATTCCCACAGAAGATCATTCACGGGCTACATACAATACAGGCAGAAAATAAATGATTAATTGTTTAAATACTGTGTGTATTTCCTCCAGTATTTTTCACATCTTTCGGCAGCACCCCTCAGGGAAAGGGTCATCCTTTCCATAACATAGATTTCCTGCACTACCGCCCTCCATTCCACCACCGTTGGAGGTTCCTCGCTCAACCATCTCCTGGTTATAGATTTTTTACCGCTCACTAATAATATCCGCAATAAATATGTATCCCGTTTTTTTAGTCCTGTCGGCAGATTACCTAGGTAGGTGGTGCTAAAATTGAAAGTGAGCGTCAGTCCAATTATTGATCTAATTTCTGTCATCACCTCTGTCCAGAACAAGGCTATAGCAGGGCACTCCCAAAAAATGTGAAAATGACCAGCTGACATATTACCACATTTTCTCCAACATTGACCGTGTTCAGGACATTTGGTTCTTTGTCCTTTCAATTTGGGTGTTATGAAAAACCTTACAGTATTTTTCCAGGCAAACTCTCTCCAAAGATCCGAATTAGTAGTTATAGATTGTGTTTTACAAATATTTAACCAGTCCTCCTCGGTAAGTGTTATATTAGATTCCCTTTCCCATCTAGATTTAATGTAGGTTGTGGAGAGACCTCTATTTAGTTGCAGTGATGAGTAAATCCTGGAAATTATTTTCTTATTGTTATTACCCTTATATGCATCAACAAATATCTTTATCAGAGTCATGCCCACCTCTCCAGATGCTTTAATAGTTTTGTTAAAATGATTCCTCAGTTGCAGGTATCTAAAAAAATCTTGTTTCTCCAAATGAAAGATATCTTGAAACCGTTGAAAACAGTCCAGGCATTCTTTAGATGAGATAGTACAGTAGGAGGTGATACCCTTAGTAATCCAATGTTTAAACCTGTTGTCCAAATTTGCTGGGGTAAATTCTGTATCATAAGCAATCCACTGTAATATTCGTACGTTTCTTTCAAAGTTCTCATTTTTAAATTGTTTATACCCGATGTTTAATGGAACATTGATCCATGTATTAAACTTTTCCGATTGTTTTCTCTGTAGCTTATTATCTCCCAAGACAGCTTGGAGAGGTATCGTAGTCTGATTCTGTTCTAGGTCCTTCCATTTAGCTTCATACGTTGGGTCACACCAATACACCAAAGAGCATAATTGTGCTGCCCTGTAATAGTCTACCAGGCAGGGTAAAGCCCTTCCCCCTTTATCTTTAGGAAGCTGTAATGTCTGGAATCTAAGCCTGGGTTTTTGTTTTCCCCAAATAAAGGTGGATATCATTTTATTCCAATTATTGAATTGTTTAGGGGGTATTTCAACTGGAAGTGATTGAAAGAGGAAAAGCAGCTTTGGTAATATGTTCATTTTCACTATCTCTATTCGATTGCACATACTCATAGGTAGTAATGACCAACGATTTAGGTCCATTTTGATATTGCCGGTTATAGGATTGTAGTTAATATCGTAAATGGATGAAAGATCTTTGGGAATATGGACCCCTAAGTATTTGATTGCCTTACCGTTCCATTTAAAATTACATATCCCAGTTCTGTTACCCTGTGGTTTATATTTAAAGGCAAGTGTCTGGGTTTTATTTAAATTCAACTTATATCCAGAGTATGATCCAAAATCTTGGAGAAGGGATATTAATTTAGGCAGGCTTATATTCGGTTCTGTAAGAGCCAACAGGATATCATCCGCATATAAACAAATCTTATGCTGCACATCTCCAACCTGTACACCGGATATCTCATTGGTTTCCCTGATTGCCTGAGCCAATGGCTCAATAAACATGGCGAAAAGTGTGGGGCTAAGGGGACACCCCTGTCTGCATCCCCTCTCAAGGAAAACTGGCTGCGACAGGTTTCCATTTATTTTGATTCTGCCTGAGGGGGAGCAGTAGAGAGACCTTATACAACCAATAACTTGGTCATTAAAACCAAAACGTTTAAGGGTCAAGTACAGATAGTCCCATCGGACTGAGTCAAAAGCTTTTTCCGCATCAAGGCTGATAATCACTGATTCAATATTGTTACTGTTTATATGATCAACTAGGTAGAGAGCCCGTTTCACATTGTCCTGGATCTGCCTATGTTTAACAAAGCCGGTTTGGTCTGTGTCTATAAGGTCTGGGATTATATCTTCCAATCGTTTAGCTAGTATCGATGCAAATAATCTATAATCAATATTTAAAACAGATATAGGTCTATAGGAACTACAGTTTGTCTTATCTCTACCCTGCTTGGGGATTATTGAGATTACCGCTTGTCTCCATGACATAGGGGGAACTCCCCCCTTTAGTACATAGTTGAAACTTCCTTTTAGCATCGGTATTATTATTTCCCTAAACTTTTTATACCATTCAGTTGGGTAGCCATCAGCACCTGGCATTTTATTTGATTTCAGTCTTGATATAGCTTTATTTATTTCTGCATCTGTTATCTCTCGAGTTATTATTTTGTTCTGTTCCGTTCCTATAGATGGTAGGTCTAAGCTAGTCAGGAATTTGGACACATCACTTATACCAGCTGCTTCAGGCTGTGCATATAAATTAGTATAATATGTCTCAAATGATTTTTGAATATCCTCTAATTTATGACATGTTTCATTTGTCAGGGGATCTTTCACTTTGTGTATATATCTCTCTGCCTGTTGTTTACGTATCCTCCATGCTAGAAGTCTTTTAGATTTGGGACCATTTTCATAAAAGTTCTGTTTAATTAACTTAGCCCTTCCTGCTATCTGACTTTCATAAATATTATTTAGGGCTTGTTTTGTATGTAGAATCTGTTGTAGGACCACAGAGTCATTGCTTTCCATATGTTTACTCTCTAAGGATTTTAACTTTTCAGCCAGTTCTTTAATTTGTTTATCTTTTTCCTTTTTCTTCTGAGCAGACCATCCTATAAGTTTACCCCTAAGAACTGCTTTAGCAGCATCCCAAAGTGTACTTGGAGAGATAATATAATCTTTTATTTCTTTCTCTATATATTTCTGAAAATGCGGGTCATTCAAAAGATTTGTATTAAGTCTCCACAAAGTTTCTTTAGGTTTGTTGTCTAAGTGTAATACCAAGTAAACCCCTGCGTGATCAGAAATGTCCCTCACTCCTATATCACAGTTTATTATTCTGTGTCTATCTAAGTTGAACATAAAAAAATAATCAATTCTTGAGTACACTGAATGGGGATGAGAAAAGAAAGTAAAATACTTATCATGAGGGTGGAGATCTCTCCATATGTCGATCATGCCAAATTCTTTAAGCAGTCTTTTAACATATATTGCCTCAGATCTCATCTGTTTTATCTTATTTGAAGAATCCATGGTTGGGCACAGTTGAATGTTCCAGTCTCCTCCACATATTAACACCCCCGAGGTTTCTGCCGATATTAAATTAAAGACTTTCTCAATCAACTGTTTATTAGTTCCCGGAGGCCTATAAACATTCAGTAGGGTGAATTCTTTTTGGTCAATAAAGCCCTTAACTAGTACATAGCGTCCCTCCTTATCATTAATTTGAGAAGAGAACATAAAATTTATTCTTGAATCTTGAAACCAAGATTGCAACTCCTCTTTTATTCCCTCTTTCAAATGATGAATAATATGTGTTTTTAAAACCCATTTTCCTCAACTTATCATGTTCGGTTTTTGAAAGATGCGTTTCTTGCCAAAAAATTATATCCTGTCTCTCTTTTTTCATTTTAGCAATCATTTTACTTCTCTTTATAGGGTTGTGTAACCCATTTACATTCAAAGTGATAACTTTGTAGGTTTGATAACTCATTTCAACTAACAAAGAGAGAAAACATCTGAGTATTCAAACTGACTAGATGACCTGAACAAACTTCTGTCTTATGAACCAAGACAAAACTGAACATGTAACTACACACTTTACACTCAATTGACTTCCACTCATGAAGTATGAACTCAACTTCAAGATTTGGTGGGGAAACCCTTAACGATGAAGGGGCCCCATCCCGTGCATGCTGATATCTCTGAATAGTGTTGTCTAATTTCAGAGCAGTGCACATCAGAGTTACACATAGTTCCCCCGCTCCACGGTCAGTTAAAATGTTTCAAGATTATGATAGGATAAATCGCATTGTCTCTGAATGTCCATGTTTACAGATCTGTTTATTGGCGCCTTTCAGCCCACGATGTTATTAAGATGTTTCTTTCACCAATCTCTTACATGTAACACAGCCTCTCTATTTACTACCTGACAGCCCTGTAGCATTCATGTCCCGCTGAAATGTCTTTAACTTCTCTTGGATTTGTCTCTGGCGGTCGCGGCGTGGTCTTGCACCTGCTTTTTCCCATGGATGGTGTCTGGGTCCGCTTGTGGGTGGGGGTCCCACGGCGGCCCCGGTCTTAGAGCTGTCCAATGTAAATCCCCTCTTCTTAAGGTCATCCATTGCCTCCATTGCACTGTTGTAGAAGATGGAGCCGGTGTCAAACAGCACTTTGAGCTTTGCAGGATACAGCGTTTGAAAACGCAGCCCGTTCTCTTTTAACACCTTTCTGATGTCGGCATAGGCTCTCCTCTTTTTTAATATCTCGGTTGGGTAGTCTTGTTCAAAGAATACTCTTTTCCCCTCAAAACGCAACTCCCTCTTCTTCCAGGCAGATCGGAGAACCGTTTCTTTCATTTTATATTCCTGAAAGTAGATTATCACAGACCTTGGGCTGGATCCCTGTGGTGGCCGCGGTCCGAGGGATCTGTGACAGCGCTGTATCCCGAGTCCGGCCTCGGGGAGAGCCAGCTCCGAGTTAATGAACTTCTCAACAAAGTCCTGTATATTCTCACCTTCAGACCCCTCAGGAATCCCATGAATACGTAAGTTGTTCCTCCGGGATCGAGCTTCAAGGTCCGTAAGCTGGGTTTGAATGCTTTGCTGGACTTCCAGGGTGTGTGAAAGCAGCTCGTTAATGTCAACACTTTGTTCTTCCATATCCGCCACTCGTTGTTCCGTCTCTCCAACTCTTTCTGTTATTTCTTGCAGATCTTTGCCGATAGCACTTAGTTTCCGGTTGATATCCTCTCTAAAATCCGTCAGCTCCTTCTTCAGTACTCCAATGGTTTCAAAGTATTCCCTCTTCATGTCGGAGCGGACTGCTTTTATCTCTGTGATAATGTTAGCTTGGATAGCATCCATATCATCGTGTTTAGCTAAATTGCTAGTAGCTTCATGGCCGTCTTCGCCTTCTGACAATGAATTATCGTTGATATTCTGGTCCTGTTGCGATTTTCCTTTTGTCTTTCTTTTTCTGCCCCCTTCCATGCTTCTGACAGGCTCTGACGGCCCCTGTCGGAGTGGGACCAGTGATCCCGTTTGTTGGCGATGACACGTTGTGATGCGTTATAAACGAGGGATGTCCCGATCGGGTTTTTTTGCCTTTGAGTCCGAGTCCGAGTCGTTTGATTTTGAGTACGTGCCGATACCGAGTCCCGATCCGATACTTTCAAGATTCTCTATAAAGGCGGTAAATAGGATTTCAGACACGCAGCAGCTCATCGAGACCTCGCACCAAAAGCAACTGTCATACCTAGGCCTGTCACGATAACAGATTTTGCTGGGCGATTAATTGCCAAGAGAAATTATTGCGATAATCGATAATATTGTCGTTTTGAGACTATGTTCAACTAATACAATGGTAACGACATATAATGCAAGTACACCCTTTAAAGATCAATAAACTTTAATTTCTAAAGAACATTTAACACTGGAAAGGCCCCAATCATCAACATTATTATTATTTTAATAATATTAATATTATTATTATGAGTAGTGGTAGGCGTATTACCATGGCTTATCTGAGCATAGTCGATGGAGTTAAGTCAAACCAACTAGCACGTCATGAGCAACAGAGCCAAACAACACGCACTCTCTGGGAGTGGGCTGACCTGTAAGCACATGTGCTTGTGTATGCGCATCAGGCCGCTGCAGACAGCTGCAGTGAAACAAACGCCACCATGTAGACAGAAACACATAGAAACTGACAGCAGAGCTGGCACAAGAGGACTGGGCAAGAGGACTAGACTGGGGGGCGCTGCAGCGACTGCTGCCAGTGAGAAGGCAGAGAACTTGACTCGTATAACGCTGACTCTCTCTGAGAGCAGGTTCTATACATGAGCATGTTTAGTGTCGCGGTGAATTGTGGCAAAGTGTTGAAACGGTGTTGTGCAGCTTCACAGCTCTCTGTGTCGCTGTAACGAGACAGAGGTCTGCACAATGAGTTAAAAAATAAGATCTACCTGTTGATTTGACACATTTTAAGACAGAAGCCGCGGGACATATAAAGTCCGACGGCCTTTATACGCTACGACGCACCGGAGAGAGAGAGAGAGAGAGAGAGAGAGAGAGAGGAAAACAAACCAGCATGCAAATGTCATTTATCGCGGCCGAAAAACGGTAACAAAAAAGGTAATATCCGATTCCGATCGAGTCTGAAATCACGTAATCGGGCCCGATTTGCGATCACGTGATCGGATCGGGACATCCCTATTATAAACTGAGTGTGTTTGGTTGGTTTGACAGGAGCTGAGGCTGAAGCCTGTTAAGCAGAGCGACAGGCATGTGCGGATGCAGGTGCTGTGTAAGTGTCGTGTGTGTGTGTAGTTTATGTTATTAACCAGACGGTGTTGTGTGTTTTTTGTGACGTTGTGTTTTGTTCCTGAAGGTCCTGCGAGGTGTTTCCTGTCGGTGTGGTAAATGTGTGTGTGTCATGTAGGTGAGAAGGTTGAGACGGTGGCATGTGTTGATTGTGTGGTGTGTGTTTTCTGCAGGCGTGTGCTGAGCTGCAGCAGGGTGAGCTGTGAGTGAGCAGCTGTAGTGTACCGGTGTCAGTAGGTACGTGTTTGTATGTATATATATATATATATAATATATTGTATTATTATTGAGTGGAATATCTAAACAGGTGTACAGAGGCACTTTTCCAGCAGCCATCACTCCTGTGTTGTAATCGGGGTCGATTGATATTGGCAAAAAAATGAATCCGGATTATTTATGGCATTTAGCCGATAATGATGAATTGATGACAGTGGCCCTGACGTGTTTTTGACTCTAAATCTCCACATGGTTGTAA
This sequence comes from Parambassis ranga, assembly GCF_900634625.1. Taxonomy (NCBI): domain Eukaryota; kingdom Metazoa; phylum Chordata; class Actinopteri; family Ambassidae; genus Parambassis; species Parambassis ranga. The sequence goes on along the minus strand of NC_041034.1, from coordinate 45,709 downwards.
AATGATCCTGACAAATCATCAGTCAAGTGCCTTCATTGTAACAGGTGAAAGTAGTGATTAGGCAGCAAGCAGCCATGTTTGAAATATGTATTGATAAGAGATGCACAAAGTGCTTCAAAGTAATAATGAAGCAAACATTTCAAGTAAGTTTGTCCTTCAGATGTTGTTATGTTAAGGTCACAGAGCAGAGCATAGTAACATTCAAATGAAACGGGACAAATAAGTTCAGAGAGTTCAGTTGCAATTAACATGGACATGCAGGATGTAGATATGCATGTATAAATAGATATGTGTATATGTATGTATATATATATATATATGTATGTATATATGCATGCATGCATATATATATGTATATGCATGCAGTGGTGTTTGTTGCTTTGAAGTAGCTGTTGCCCAAGCACATGTAATTGAGTGGAATGTGTGTTGTGTAGGTCAAGGAGAAGAGTGTGATGAAGCTTCTGAGTGATGTCATAATGCAGGTGTGTGTTGTGTCTGTGAGCATGAGTGTGTTGTCAGAGATGAGTTTGTGTAAGCAGATAGATGTGTAGTCCTGAAGTGTTAAAGTTTATGTCTTTGTGTGGTAGGCCCGGGTTGTTATGGTAACAGAAGTGCGACAGCCAGCGTCAGCAGCTGTAGCAGCCGTGGGTCAGGTAAGGGATTGTCATGTTGTGGTCAGTCCAGTTGTGACGTGTTATGTAATGTGTGTACTTGTGTTTGTGTGTACATTTGTGCAGATGTAGGAGTGAAGAGCTTGATCACGTTGATCTCTTATCTTCAGCACTGGACCTCGCCTGGGTTGTGTTTGTCATCAATGTAAGCGTTGTGTTTGTCGCTGCTGAATAACCGTGTTGTTAATGAGCGTGTTGTCGGTTTGTTGGGTGTTGGGATGTGGGCGGGGGAGCAGCAGGTTAGACCACGCCTCCTGGAGCGTTGGGAACGAGAGCGCGGTCGCTTACCTGAGGACACGTGTGTTATGTGTGTTCAGTAGTGTAAGTGTGTGGGTGACATGAAGTGTGCTGTTGCAGGTGTGTTTGAACTTGTGCGCGTTGTGTTTCAGAGGTCCCGCTGTGGTCGTTTGTGTCGGAGTGTGGAACGTGCCGGGGGTGTGAGCGTGTGTGGCAGCTGAAGATGAGTGGAGTTAGTGTTATTTGTATTTGTAATCCATGTTGGCAGCGTTTGTGTAACGGCAGTGTTTGCGTAGCGATGTGTAATATGCGTAAGCGGTGACAGCGGTTGATGTGTTTGTGTGTTTGTGTTTGCAGGCGGCCAGAGGGGCGAGTCTACGGAAGTGTGGTGCGATGTCATCGGAGACTGTGTGTTGTGTCTTTATTGTCAGGATGTCCACATTCCTCCATCAACAGTCTGCAGCTGACCCAGAACGCAGCAGCTAGAGTTCTGACAGGAAGCAGCCAAAGGGATCATATGTCTCCTGTCGTAGCGTCTCTTCACTGGCTCCCAGTGGACTGAAGAATACACTTGAAGATCCTTCTTCTAACCTACAAGGCTCTTCATGGACTTGGTCCATTGTATCTGCAGGAGCTGATTGTACCATATGTTCCTAATAGGACACTCAGATCTCTGAGGTCAGGTTTACTTGTAGTTCCTAGGATTCATAGAAGTAGAATGGGAGGACGAGCTTTCAGCTATCAGGCACCGCTATTATGGAAGCAGTTACCAATGTGGGTCCGAGAGGCAGACACTGCCTCCACCTTTAAGACTAGACTTAAAACTTTTCTGTGTAGTAAGGCGTACAGTTAGCCTTAGACCTAGTGTGTAGCACAGCTATGCTGCTCTAGGCCTACGTTGTCGGAGGGCACAAACATGATCCACTGAGCAGTTTCCCCCTCACACTCTGACCTCTCCTCTACTCTCTGTAGTCTGGCTCACACTGGGTAATATCATCTCATAATGTGTGTTCACTGTCTTCCTGTAGTTCTGTGCCTCGCTCTCTCTCTCTGTCTCTCTCTCTCTCGCTCTCTTTGCAGGTCTCAAGACCTGCATGCTGACCTGCAGTCTGGCCCCTGATGTTTCCTGTGCTCATGGACTTCATCAGCCCCTGCTGCTCATCTTTGCTACTTATGGACTGATGATATATATAGATATCATTACAATGTAATCACTGTTTCATCTTGCTGCATGTTTGCTCCTCTCTGTCTCTCTCCTTCATCCTCTCTCTCTCTCTCTCCCTACTTCATCCCCTCTTTCTCCTTCTGTCTCTCTCTCTCTCTCTCTCCCTCCTTCATCCCCTCTTTCTCCTTCTGTCTCTCTCTCTCTCTCTCTCTCTCTCCCTCCTTCATCCCCTCTTTCTCCTTCTGTCTCTCTCTCTCTCTCTCTCCCTCCTTCATCCCCTCTTTCTCCTTCTGTCTCTCTCTCTCTCTCTCTCTCTCTCTCTCCCTCTCTCCCTCCTTCATCCCCTCTTTCTTTCTCTCCCTCCCTCCCTCCCTCTCCCCTTCATCCTCTCTGACTGGCAGCAGGACTGGTCCCCCTTCAGCTGACGGGTCTTCCTCTTAAAGGGAGTGTTTCCTTGCCACAGTGCTGTTAGGGGGGTGAGACAACGTGTGATTCTAATATTTGCTGTATAAATAAAGTGAATTGAATTGGATTGTAATGAATAAAGGAACCCTCCTCCTGTTGTTGTATGTTGGCTGTGCAGCCATAGTGTTTGTGTAGTGTTGTGTAGATGCTGTACTGTGTAATGTCAGTGAGACTTAGTTGTGTGTTGTTATTGTGATAATGTGCTGTGTAATGTCAGTGTCACCTAGGTGTTGTTTTGACTGTATTGTATTCTTGCCTGTTCCTGTGAGCCGTGCACGGACAGTGTTGTAATTGTGTTGTAATTGTGTTGTGTGCCCTGGCTGATGCGCTAATAAAGGTTGCGGTCGGTCTTTGAAGCAGTTGTCAGTGTGCGTTTGTCCAGCTGTTGGTGATGTCACAACGTGTTGTCCCACAGGTGAAGGACAAGTGGAGCCTGTGTACCGGTTCTGTTGTCGGCACAGTGGCTGCGGAGGTAAAGCTGCGGAGGCGAAGCTGCTTGTGTGGTAGTGGTCGAGCGTCAGTTCGATTCCCGGTTGGGACTACCCGCAGAGTGCGGCTCATGTCGGTTGGGAGGCTGTGTGCGACAATGCTGCGTACCCGAATGTTGGCCGGAATGCTGCGTGAGTCAAGTCAAAGTTGGCCGGAATGCTGCGTCTCCCTGGTGTCGTCTCGGATCAAGTACTTGTCATTAGTACTTGTAAACCGCCTCGCCTCGCAGAGCAGAGACGAGACGAATCACGAGACTCGAGACGCTCGAGACTCCTGGAGACTCACCAACGCCAACGACTTAGACTTTGACTTTGAATTGGAATTGGAGGCGGAGGCGGGCTGGCTGGCCCGGGAGGCGCCGGCCAAAAAAAGACTAAGTCCAACAATCACGCACTTCACTGTTTTCCTCAAAGTAAAACAAGCTTTATTACACTAAGTCACACAAACATTACAGAAAATTTACACACATGGCTTAGACTGCAATAAAACACAAACATTCAATTCACTTTTATTATTATTTTATTATTATACAGCGCATATTACTTAACTTAAGGGGGAACCAGTCCTGCTGCTAGTCAGAGAGGATGAAGGGGGAGAGAGGCAGAGAGGATGAAGGAGGAGGGGAGGGAGAGAGGGAGGGAGAGAGACAGAGAGAGGGAGAGAGAGACAGAGAGAGGGAGAGAGACGGAGGGAGGGAGGGAGGGAGGGAGAGAGAGAGACAGAGAGAGAGAGAGACAGAGAGAGAGAGAGAGAGAGGAGCAAACATGCAGCAGATGAAACAGTGAGTATATTGTAATGATATCTATATATCATCAGTCCATAAATAGGAAAGATGAGCAGCAGGGGCTGATAAGGTCCATGAGCATGTATACACATATACATATGTTTGCATAACAACCTACACACATACATTTTCTAATACACACAGACACCACATGTAAAGGCACTACACTGTACACATGTTTCAACAACAACAACAAACCTGTGGTGGTGCTGACTACTAACATGTTGCCTACACAATCACACACACACACACATTACAACTACTGCCTACACAGCTCTAACAAACACACTTCCTAACCAGCACACACTCACTCAAGTGACACATGCACACACACACACACACACACACACGCACACACAACCTCCACACTCAACACACACTCTGACCCAGACTCTACAATACACACAAGTAGCCTGGCTTCATCTGCTCTATGCTTTCACCTCCCCATGGCAGCACCTCCTCCTGACCTCTGCCGTGCTCCTCCTGGCCCCTCCTCTCCTCCTCGACGGGCGTGACCTCGGATCCATCCGCTGTGCTCTCTGGACGTCCCCACTGTGACGCCCCTTCTGTCACCTGAAAGGACCACAGACACGCATCGATAAAGACAAAGACACATCGACAGGACGCACGTCTTTCACCACATCTCTGCCACGCTCACAAACACACTGACCAGCTGAAACTCAAAGTGACAGCAGCCATCGATAATCCTGGCTCTCTCATCTCGTACCCTCTCACAGGTAAGAGTTATACATAAGCAACACAGACAACACATCCACGTCAACACTAAAGCTGGATCCGTACTCCGCCAGAACACGCAACTCGCTCCTCACTGCCAGCGTCACTCCCACAAAATGACCTCGTTTCTCTCTCGGACACGTGGCCCGGGCAGAACTTTTTCTCGGTGCTGTGCAGCGACCGTGCTGTGATTGGTCAGAATTTATTGTGGCCATGATGAATGTGGAGAAGCCGAGAGCTTCTTCGAGTGCACGACGCACAGACAGAGGGAGGAAGCGCAGCGACCGTGGACAGTTTAGATGAGCGGCTGCCAAACGGCTTCTGGAAGGAGAAACACGGCGCACAGAGAGTCTGTCCGCAAGGTGGCGATAAAAACTAATCCCGGTAATGATCACGGTGTTACAGTGGCTGGACGCACATTAAACACCGCCAGACGGGATGTATTATTGCAGACGCTCATCCGCACGTTCACACAGACCAGAGGTCTGCTGCACTGATCTTCTATCTGTTGTCAGCTGTGCGCCCTCTTCCCTGAACGCCAGGTAACCACGACTGTGCTCGCAGTTCACAACACAACTGCATTGTCAGCCTTTTATCTGTGACGTGCCCTGTGTACGAGCCGTATGAGGAGTTCTGCACACACACCTCTCACGCGCTATGGTACCTCCGTGCCGGAACGGTATGGAACGGCAGTAACCGTTCGACTGTCTCGCTCGCGTCACGGCCGGCCCCCTCCCCCTTTCCTGCTAAAAGCTGTGGAGAGCAGAGACTCCTTCGCACAAGTCAGGACGATGACAAACCTACAAACCGTTACAGGCCTTACGCTGTTTGGTCGGCCACGCGGGCGTACGAGCTCGCCTTCCCGACAACACGCCTCCTTCACGCAGCAGCTCATCGCAAAAGGCACGCGCTCAAAGGAGGCCTGCCCGCAGCACACACACTAACAACACACAAACCTCCCACAAAACATCACACGGAGCACGTCGTCTACGCTCCGCATGGACGCACGCTATGCCGCCGACGCTGACGACACCCAAAGTGACCCTCCTCGTTCACCGTCGACCTCACCGCCTACAGGATGTTCAAGACGTGCGCCCTGCTAAACAACGCTCTCCCGCGCTCTGACGTTCCCTCTTCTGTCATCCTCTCATCCTCCGTCCTCCTCGTGTGACAGACGCACACATATACACGGTGCGTGCTTCACAATTATCAAAATGTTTACCATCCTTCTTCAATTGGACTCCATGACACATATCAGGACTTAAACGACACTCATCTATCAAACTGGGCTGTCATCAAACAACATCTAGGACAACCTGGGTCAAAGGGTCACGCCACCGTCTCCGATGGAGGACGTTCGCACTGGAGAAAGTCGTTCCAGCTCCGTGTCGCGGCCCGTGAACCGGAAGTAGCGTGTCGCTAGCCGGATTCGCTAGCCACATTTGTGTTCACACCTGAGCCACATTTGAGCCAATCCGGCTAGATCCGCCTCTCGTGGGTGGGTCTAGCCGGATTGAAATCAAACTGGATGCTGCCGGATTCGAGGTGTTTACGCTCAGAAAAAAAACATCTGGATAGGCCCAAATCCCGCTCCCGGGGTATTAGTGAACCGTTCCACCCCTACTTCCTAGCAGGCTTCGCTCCCATTCAAACCCTAACGACGACCCACCGACTAGTCCTGCGCATCTCCCTCTCGCACCTGGAGAATAAAGACTCCTACATCAGGATGCTCCGCATTCAAGACCTCTCAGACTACACCCGGTCCTCTGTGACTGACAGGCCTCAGTCTGTCAGGATGGGAAACAGGACTTCAGCCGGTATCCTAACAAACGTTGGCACACCGCAAGGCTGTGTCCTCGGTCCCATCCTCTACACCCTGTTCGCCCATGAGTGCGTGGCCTCCCGCACAGACAACATCATCCTGAAGTTTGCAGGCGACCATCTTGAATCTTGAACATATGTAACAACAATACTAATCGTAACACTACATCAAACTTGTGTGGTGCTTTTTAGGACACTCAAAGACAACACACACCCTGCAGGGTTCCCCTTCACCCAACAGATCCACTATACATGTACTCACATCTGTGCACTGCCTTCTGCTTTTCTTCAGCCACCGCTGCTGCCTCCTGATGTCAGAGGTCCTCCTGAGCCCCGCCGGGCTCATCGTGTCCTCTTCTCGCCTCCTCGTGTCTCCTGCTGTTCCGCTGCTGTGACAAACGCACAAAGACGTGTGATCAGAAACCAATATGAACCGCTGTCTGAGCTGACTGTAAACACACTGCAGTCGATAAAAACAAGAAGCACAGAATACAACGTGCGGCGCAAGTGGACTACTCCCCCGGGTCATGTCAGACCACCCAGGAGTCAAACGTATCGTTCTACATGCGGGTGCAGTTAATACCAAGAGGGGCCGATCGGAGCTGTTCCAACAATTTAAAAAACACATTTCTCTAATCTTTCAACTGGAAGCACAAACACACATTCAGCCACCTGCTCCTCCACCCAAATTATGTGTCATGAGGAAGGAAAAGAAAGCCACAGACACCCACAACCTGTCTCAGACCACACACAGGACAAAGGTTGTAGTAGATTACATTTAGCGCTCCCGAATGTTACGTCTTTGGCAGCCAAATGATTTGGAATTCGTCGCTTTATACAAAGGCATTTTAGGTGACGCTTGGTTGTAACCCTAACCCTAACCTGTGCGCTGTTCACCCACACTTTTGTACCGTCGCCAACCCTGCCCACGGCTCCTGTTGACGACCTCGTAAGCACTTTCACTTGCGACCTTGGAGACATGCTGCACTGGTTAAAACTCAAACCAAACCAAAAAGGGCAAAAACTATGCTCCGATCCTAAAACCATCCTATTTCTCAGACAGGAGCGACAATGCTCACACATTGTTCTCTCTTATAGACACGCTGACAAACACAGGCTACAAGCTGCAGGCTAAAGTGACCCAAATCCGATTTTTTGGCACGAATGTGACCTGTATCTGATACTGCTCCATTCTGATGGATTTCTGATGCTCTTTTTGTTACATTAGTGTAACTTCTCTTTACAATCAGCAACCGATTATTATTATAAAAAACAAACAATATGAATCGTCTGTGGAAGCTATAAAAAAACATCGGCCGATCCTCCGAGGCGCCCCTGTGCAGAGTATTGGCTGGTTGTCGCTCTCTTCCTGCCCTGCGTGCACCAGAGACTGGTTGGGAGGCGTGGCTTCGGGGTGAGCTCCGACACAAAGGGGCGTGTGTTTACTTTCCAAATCTGGCTGACTCTCGCTGAGTTTTCAAATTCGCCTACCCTACCTTTAACACAACCAACAGGCACCAAAGTTCACCACAACTACCTCTGCAAACACAGTCAAAGGCATAGGGCCTGGCAAAAACACTCCGCTATGAGCCGACACCTCGACACACACTCAAAGGACGAGTACTGACACGTACAAACCTCCCACACAACATAAGACACACCACAATCGACACGCACTCTGCACACCTGCTACTACTCCTATGCTCCATATGGACGCCTCTGTCTGCTATCTTGCAGGACTCTCACCTGACACTAGGGGTCAAAATGTTATGTCACGATTCTTTAATCGTAAAATCACAATCTCGATTTTAATCACAATTTGTTTTTACATTGACGCTAATTTGCATGTTTCTGTGTTGAGACTTAAGTAACTCCTAAAGTTCAATGTGATTTAGAACAAATGATCAAACTTTAATGGGAATCATATCTAAGGACAAACGGAGCTGCTGCTGTCACCTCTGTCCACCGTTTACTAGAGTCCTCATGTGGAGCCTCTTCATCAAATGCCTGCGTTATTGTTTTGGTGACGTCATCAGCTGCTGCCTCTGTCTGCATCTGATGTACACACACGGCCCTCCCACTGCACGCACACACACACACACGCCCGTTCTAGTAGATCGCCGATTCCTTCAAATCCTTCACGATCATTTATCGTCAAATCGCACACCCCTACCTGAAACCCACAATCGATCCCCTTTGACTGTTCCCAAAACACAATGTTCACATACAAGCGCATACTCGACAACTCAATAAATGCACAACAGCCACAACTCACACTGCAGCTACAACTACCAAACACACATCAACAACACAACATCATTACCCAGCACCACCTAATAATAATAATAATATTGCAGTTTTCTGCTCTGTTGGGCAGGCACTCAAAGCGCTTACATTGAGATGCATTATTCTTTCACACCACATTCACACAGTGGCAGTGGTGAGCTACCAGTGGGGAGACTGACAGGGGGAGACTGACGGAGACGTGGCTGCCAAGGTGCGCCTACGGCCTCTCCGACCACCACCGATTCATTCGTACGCATTCACGCACCAGTGAGTGCACTGGAGGCAATGCGGGTAAAGTGCCTTGCCCGAGGACACGCAACGATGACTAGGGAGGAGCTGGGGTCGAACCGCTGACCTTCCGGTTATTGGACAACCCTGCTCTACCACTGAGCCACTGCTGCCCTAATACCTAATGCCCTTATGAGCATGCTCTAAAACACCAAATGCAGAAATCACAAACCAACTAAATGCACTTCTTATGTTACCGGCACCTGCACGAGCCACCGCTAGTAACACAACAAATACTATGACACCGACATCTATGACGCTCAAAGCAACCGTCCTCATTCACCAACAACCACATCAGCAGCTACACATGGTGAACACATGCCGCCTATTAAACGACACACACGACAGATCAGACTTACTCAGCAGTTCACCTTCACCTCAAACACAGCGCTCATTCCTTTAACCCTCATGCATTGTTCGCAAACACTACCCTAATGTGTTGTTCGGGGACAAAAACGTCCCCTAACTTTAACGGTTTTAAATATATATTAGATAAATATTTTTTTGAAATTTTTTTGCATAGACCTTTTAATTAACTTCAGTTCTAATCAACAGTAGTGAAAAAATCATTTTCCCCCAGGATTTTAACCCTTTAATCACCAATTTTATAAGGGGTGGTGCTGAAAATTGAAAAAAAAAAACACACAAAATGGCTCATTTTTAATAGAAAAGGTGAATGTGGACTGGATTCTTTTGAACCTTTATTACAGTCTTGGTCATGTCAAACATCAGTAAAAAAATTGACTTTATTGCATTATTAGTTTTTGCACAGCACTGGATTTTCTTTTTTTCTCCCATTTTGTCCCATAGACTTACATTATAAACACACTTTTTTTGACTGCACAGCCATGGCACTACATAATCATGCATTCTTGATTGTTGGTGGTTTACCCTGTTGGTAGGAGGTAAAATTTGTGATTTTTACAGTTAACAACTTAATTACCATATTAACCCTTTACCTGCAGGCCTGTGCTCATGTAGTGTAGTTTCTGGCTTGTATATGGAGTTATAGGGAGTATTTTAGCACATAATTGTGTGTCTACACACTGTGTGTGTATGTTAGAGAGGAAGAGAGCCATTTGCACACTGATCTTGTTGTCTGTGAGTACACACAACCACAGAGTCTTCATAGTAAACAAAAACAAAGAAAGTGTTGCTATGCACGTGTGGCCCTTTGATGTCTACAGGTGCAGACTAAACAAAACAAAAGGCAAGTGGTCTTACATGTGACCTTGTGGTCATTTGATGGTGAGAAGAGCAGAAAGCAACATGAAGAGAGGATTCACTTGTGCACAATCTCTGGAAATGATTGTGCAGCCTGGCTCTATGAAGGGCCAGGCTGTGAAGCTGTGAAGGCTGCACAAGTAGATCCGTCACTTGTTCACAAGCGAATCCTTCATTCGTTCACAAGTGAATCCTTCACTCATGCACAGGTGAATCCTCTCTTCATGCTGCTTGCTGCTCTTGTCACCATTAAATGACCAGGAGGATGCATGCAAGTCCACTAGTGTTTTTGTTTTGTTTAGTCTGAACCTCTCAGCATCAAAGGGCCCGGCACTTACTTTTAGGGCTGCAACAAATTTACTTTACTTTACTTTACTTTACTAAACTACTTTTAATACTAATTTTAGTAGGGGACTAAACTGTAGATTAGATTTGGTTAGTCAATGATTATTTATTATGTTATCAAGTTATCTATCTATGGTGTCTATTTAGTAACATGCACATGTACGTATGGTCGTGTGGAGCGCAACACACCATGGAAAAGGGGCACTTAGACCTCACTTAGACTAATTCAGTGATCTCAACTGAGACACTAACCTAAAAGTAAAGTCACTCTACTGGAGGACGTGTTTTCCGAAAGCTAAAAAAAAAAAAAAAAACAGCTATTTTACCCATCCACAACTTCAGACGCCAGAACTCCTGGATGTTTTCATTTTACATGCTTATGCATTGCCATTGTACGTCTGAATTAGGTACACTTCACTTACTTAGTAACTTTATTTTCCTGACTTTCCTTCCCTGACAGTGTGCAAATGGCTCTCTTCCTCTCTAACATACACACACAGTGTGTAGACACACAATTATGTGCTAAAATACTCCCTATAACTCCATATACTTAAGCCAGAAACTACAGTACATGAGCACAGGCCTGCAGGTAAAGGGTTAATATGGTAATTAAGTTGTTAACTGTAAAAATCACAAATGTTACCTCCTACCAACAGGGTAAACCACCAACAATCAAGAATGCATGATTATGTAGTGCCATGGCTGTGCAGTCAAAAAAAGTGTGTTTATAATGTAAGTCTATGGGACAAAATGGGAGAAAAAAAGAAAATCCAGTGCTGTGCAAAAACTAATACTGCAATAAAGTCAATTTTTTTACTGATGTTTGACATGACCAAGACTATAATAAAGGTTAAAAAGAATCCAGTCCACATTCACCTTTTCTATTAAAAATGAGCCATTTTGTGTGTTTTTTTTTTCAATTTTCAGCACCACCCCTTATAAAATTGGTGATTAAAGGGTTAAAATCCTGGGGGAAAATGATTTTTTCACTACTGTTGATTAGAACTGAAGTTAATTAAAAGGTCTATGCAAAAAAATTTCAAAAAAATATTTATCTAATATATTTTTAAAACCGTTAAAGTTAGGGGACGTTTTTGTCCCCGAACAACACATTAGGGGGTAAAATTTGCCCACAGTGTACCGTTGACCTATGAAAAATTTTAAAATCATATTAACAAAATTTATGTAAAATTAAGCTTATTGAGGAAAAATGATTCAATTTGTCCACATATTGACAAAGTTATGGCCAAAATAAACAGAAAAATTTCTCTCAGAGGACAAAAATGTCCCGAACAACGCATGAGGGTTAAGGTATGCTCACATTCACACCACACATGGTTTGGAAGACATGAGACTGCTGATGTCCACGTATACAGGTCTTTTGGAAGGAGGTTTCCACCATCATTTCAAAGTCGCTCGGTTTTTCCACTACAACACGTGTGTCTCTACCTGTTGGGATGAGCGCAGCAGACACATACCTATTGAAGGTTTTCATGGCTGCCAGTAAAAAAAAAGCCTGTCCTGCTGCTGACCACTGTGTTCATATTGTGAACCAAATACACTCACAGAAGGAAACTGGAGAGAAACGATGCAGAAAGTGTGTTCAGCTCTCGCAACTGATATTTCTTCTCATACTGTATTACATGTCTCACTTCCCAAACTCTTAGTTAGTTCCACTTGTATTGTTGTCTCTCTATGTTCCCACCGACAAAAATGACCAAAATAAAACGTTTTTAAAAAAAGAACATAAAAGTAAAATGAGTCTGTTCTGTTCTGTTGTTCTGTTAATAACACATTTAAAAAACCTCCTTCCTCATGTCCTGTCACCGTTACTGCTGTCATGCATGACGTCACGCACACTACAGACAGTGGGCACTTCTGCACATGCTCAATAAAGGCCTGCAGCCTGGAACAGTGGCTTCATGCTGGAGACACGATGCAGTTCATCTAGATCAGAGTGATTACAGTGACGACACAGTGACGACACAGCCACGGGCTCAGGCCACCTGCTCCATAAATCACTTCATCCTCACACAGGAGAGCATCCGTCAGTCAGACACTCTGCGCAGGCGCAGCGTCAACATGTTTAAGTTTACAGCGCTATGACAACTGCTGCATCTGTAACATCTGTATGAAAGCACGAGCCGATTCAAATCCATCACACCTCAGGAGAAGCGGTACCGACCCGACCCACTCCACGTGTTTCCACCACAATGTTTACATCCTACTGTACAGACTACTGTGGCCACGTGGTTCTGACTGACAGCTCGCAGAACACACGTCTCATCACTGCACCCCCACAAGCACAACACGCACTGTCCAACCCAAACAGCACCTTTGTGGATCCACTACTCACCGAGCCCGGCTGGAAAGCTGGTCCTCTGGACCGACCCCCGACGCGTCTCCTGCCGTTTTCTCCACACTCCCACAACCTGGTTCTGTGGAGTCCAGCACGAACACAACACGCTCTGCTCCGTATCACGCCGTGGACCCGTTCCTTAGCGGGCGGGTGTTTGTGGACCCGGCGGATCCAGTTAGCCGCATAGCCGCTAATGCTAGCTCCCGGTAGCTTCTGCTTCTACAGGCGGCACCGCCAGCGTCAGCGCCGAGTCCCCCGTGGAGAAGCACATGTCTCCCACAGTGGACTGTGACCCGCGAGGCTCCAGGTCCGTCCACAGCGCGTGTTATTGTCCGTTAGCTTCGGAGCGTCCAGCATGCGCGTGCAGCAGCGGCGCGGCGTGTGACAACAACAGTCACGTGGTCTACGGGTAGTCATTCGGACCAAACCGGCCTCCGAGCGCAGACCTGTATCATCTGGCTTCGGAACATCCGCTCACTGAGGCCTCGTCCACACGACGCGGCCGGTCGGAACCAGAACATCTGAACCCGGCTCCCTTGATATCACGGACAAACCACGACCACACGTTTCTGTGTTTACACGAGATTCTTCTGAAACGATGACGACATAGCTCCACCTCTCCCCTAACACGCATGCGCTCACTCCGACCACAACAACAATGGCGACCTACGGTGGTCCTACTTCTTCCTCGTCTTATTTTACTGCAGCTGGCGCCGCAACGTTGCGTTACTGCCCCCTGCTGGATTCGTTAGCCTACATTGTTTATACTCTGTGTTTCTCAGCGTCTTCACTGTAACTTCTCTGTCCTCCAGTCAACACTGCTGTTTGACCTTTATCTATAACAGAAGAGTTACAGTTCAGGATGAATACAGTGCAAAAACATGAATGGTCCGATTGAACGTTGTTGTAAAGAATCAGAATCAGAACCAGAAATGCTTTATTGATCCCAGGGGGAAAGTGCTTTCATTCCAGGTGCTCCGTGTATACTCAAAAAAAACAGGTTGGAAATATAAAATAAGGTAAAGTAGTAAGAGTAAAATAAAACCTAATAAATTCTAGACATTAATAAACATTCAAGTAAACTCCAGGAAGTGAAGACTGAAGTCATGTATAATACAACTAACACTGTGTGCAGTGAAATCTTGTCTACAATAAATCCAATATGCAAATAATTACAAGACAGTGTGTTAGATCTGACCTCAGAGGGAGGAGTTCAGTTTGATGGTCACAGATGTTAAAGGACCGGAGCCTCCTCAGAACACACAGGTGGCTCTGGCTCAGGGTTAGATATAGGTTTGATTTTGAATATTTGATCCGTGGTATGATTTTTCAAACAGGTTGTTGTGTAGAATTCACCAAAGCCCAACAACGCAAATATCTTCCTTTTTTCCTGGAAAACTCCGTTATGTCTTCGTTGTCCTCCCAGCTGCCGCTCGGTTCTGCTTCTCATCCATCTGCAGCGGCGGACATGGAAGGCTTCTGGTTCTAAAATCAACTTAATGAATCTGCAGTTTGACTTCAAGTCCACACAGATCACAGCACTAAAACAGAACGACTTTGCTGTCAGCCATGTGACGTGTTCCACTTTGTCTTTGATTTTGGGCTCGTTTCAGCAGTGTGCCGCAGAGGTCTGAGAGTTCTGATTAGAAGTTCTTTCTAAATCCCCCACAGATCAGCCTTGAAGCTTTTCATCGAGCTCTTTCTCTTTGCTCACACCTGCTGAATGAGACACATGCTCATTTACTTTGGACTTGTAATAGAATAATTTAGAGTTTATCCAACACAACAAACAGCCTAGCTTAGCACTAACGCTGGAAGGAGAGATACTGTTTGCTCAGCCTGGCTGGAAGCACAAATACAGGAAGTAGCACAATGACTGCAAGCAGGGAGAAACTGATGAGGCCCCGTTCACACTGGAGGAAGTTCATCCAGCAGATCACCGTGCAGGCTGCTGATGGAGGCTTCTATACACACAGCAGCCCTGCTGACTCTCAGTCTTCCGCTCTGATTGGACTGAGGGCGGAGTAGAGCCTGTGCTGACTCACTGCACCGCCTGCTGGTTCGGTGTGTTATTACATGGTTACCATGGTGCTCCTGTTCACCTTTAAATCAGCTGTGGGGGTGTTTTTCTGTTGACAGGAAAGTCCAGACTCTCACTTTCAGTTAGAGGAAAAACACTGCAGCGGTTTCAGTGCACAGGACGGAGGCCTCTGAGACTGAACCGCCAGGCGGAGGGGGGGTTTACAGCAGGAGGAAGAGTGACACCGAAAACAGGATTTGAAAGGACCGCCTGCTTTCACTGACAGACCTCACAGGCTCCCTGCAGGTCACACGAGCAGCCCCCTGGTGGCCGAGGCCCAGTATGACAGAGGACATTTGGCATGATTTTAAACACTGTCAATAGACGCCATGTGCAGTCTGTGTTCAGAGAGTTTTCTAGAGCTGCAGCTGATGATTGTTTCATTATTGATTGATTGCCTGTGATTAATCAATCAGTGTATTCTGACATTTGATGGACAAACAGTGGACAACGTCCTGAAAAGCTTCAAACTTCCGTTCATTGATCGTTGTTGCAGCTTTAGAGCAGATGATGAGGATGTAGATGATCACTCTGTGTGTCTGTGATGACCTCATCGCCCTTCATCAGACTTTACAAATAGGCGGGACGGGATGCAGAAACATGGAGGATACAGCAGAAGCATGTCCTGACTGGCTGTCCACATACATTTGACCATATTTACTGTGTGTCAGGACTGAATGTTCTGGACGTGTTCTGCTTATGTGTGTTCGGTGTCAGGACTGAACATCATGTTTCTGCACTGCTGAATAGTTTTTTTGTGTTGTTGTTTTTATCAAACCAACGTGGCCTTTATAGATAACTGGGAAACTTTCTGGGGGAAACCTGGCCTTATTAGGAGAGACGGCATCCATCCCACCCAGGGTGGTGCAGCTCTGATTTCTAGAAACATAGCCAAGTTTATTAGACCAACCTGTCAACCCAGGGTCGAGGCCAGGAGGCAGAGTCGCTGTCCTACACACCTCTCTGCTGCTTCTGGAGGACTGCCGCCCTCAGTTAGAAACACATTAAATACAACTACACATAGAAACACTAAGCTTAATAATGTTATAGAAGTGGTGACGGTCACACGTCCTCCCACAGTTCATCAAGCACACAAGTTAAGATATATTAATCATAATAACCTCATAAAAATACACACTAACACACACAAACACATAGAACAAGGTAACAGAACACTCAGGTGTGGATTGTTTAACATACGATCCCTACACTCTAAGTCGCTCTTAGTTAATGATCTAATTATTGATCATCACACTGATATACTTTGTCTCACTGAGACTTGGTTACAGGGTGAAGAATATGTTGCTTTAAATGAATCAACTCCATCTTGTTATATTAACTGTCATGTTCCTAGAGTTACAGGCCGCGGAGGAGGAGTGGCAGCAATCTACCGCTCCAGTCTTCAGATGAATCCTAAACTTAAGTCTACTCATACTTCTTTTGAGAGTCTCACTCTCAGCCTGTCTCACGGAAGCTGGAAGAAGTCAGAATTTGTTTTACTCGTCGTAGTGTATCGTCCACCTGCTGCTGCTTATTCAGAGTTCCTGCTGGAGTTTTCAGACTTCTTATCAAGTTTAGTGCTTAGCACAGATAAAGTCATCATAGTGGGTGACTTTAACATTCATATGGACGTCGACTCCGACAGTCTGAAGATTGCCTTCAACTCACTCTTGGATTCAGTTGGGTTCTCTCAGTTAGTAAATGAACCCACACACTGCCACAGTCACACCCTCGACCTGGTTCTCACCTACGGCCTGGAAGCGGAGAACCTGCTAGTGTGGTCTCAAAATCCTGTTCTTTCAGATCACTCATTAATAACCTTTGACTTCTCTCTTTCAGACCTACCAGCACCAAGGAAAAGGTCTACTACAGCAGATGTCTGTCTGAAGACGCCGTAAAGCAGTTTAGGACAGCAATCCTACCAGTAATCCCCACAGTCCCAAGTACTGACGGGGGTACCAACTTAAATGTTACTCCTGCAGAGCTGGACCGCTTTGTCAACAACACTGCAGACACACTACACTCAGTCTTAAACAGGATTGCTCCACTGAAGAAGAAGAAAACTACAAACCAGAAGAGGCTAGCTCCGTGGTACAACTCAAACATCCGATCACTGAAACGGATTACACGTAGGATGGAGAGGATGTGGCAGTCCTCTAAATCAGATGACTCCCGGAGGATCTGGAGAGACAGTCTGCTGACGTATAAGAAGGCCCTTCGCAAAGCTAGGACAGCCTACTATTCATCACTAATAGAAGAAAACAAGAACAACCCGCGCTTTCTCTTTAACGCCGTGGCCAGGCTGACAAAGAGCCACAGCTCTGTGGAGCCTCGCATTCCTGCAGCTCTTAGTAGTGAAGACTTCATGAGCTTCTTCACTGATAAAATCACCACTATTAGAGGACAAATCAACCACAATCTCTCTGTGACCGCTGAGGATACACCGCCACTTCTGGAAACGGATCCTGATCTAACCCTGGACTGCTTCGTGCCCATCGGCCTCCCTGAGCTGACCACCAGCATCAGCAAGTCTAAACCTACTACCTGTCTTCTGGATCCGATCCCTTCACGGCTCCTCAAAGATGCTATTCCTCTGATCGGAGAGTCTATATTAGGACAGATCAACTTGTCTCTGGAAACAGGATATGTACCGCAGGCTTTTAAAACTGCTGTGATCATTCCGATACTTAAAAAACCTTCACTGGACCCGGACGTCCTAGGAAACTACAGATCGATCTCCAACCTCACCTTTATCTCTACTACTCGAAAGAGCTGTTGTAAGTCAGCTAAACGACCACCTGCGTAGGAACAGTCTGTTCGATGCTTTCCAGTCTGGATTCAGAGCCCATCACAGCACAGAAACAGCACTGCTTAAAGTCACCAATGACCTCCTCATGGCATCGGACCGGGGCCTCGTCTCTGTACTCGTTCTACTGGATCTCAGTGCTGCCTTCGACACCGTAGATCATCGCATCCTGCTACGCAGATTGGAACACGAGATCAGGATTACAGGAACAGCACTGCGCTGGTTTAAATCATATTTATCTGACAGATTTCATTTTGTTCACACAACGATGTGTCTTCCACAGGTACAAGGGTTAACCACGGTGTTCCACAGGGTTCTGTGCTCGGACCGATCCTGTTCACCCTCTACATGCTCCCTCTAGGAAACATCATCCAGAAGCACGGCATAAACTTTCTTTGTTATGCTGATGATACTCTCCAAGACCGCTTTCTTTCACCTGCGTAATATTACTAAGATCAGGAGCATCCTCTCTCAGAGTGATGCTGAAAAGCTCATCCATGCTTTTGTCACTTCAAGACTGGACTACTGCAACTCTTTATTGTCAGGATGTCCACATTACTCCATCAACAGTCTGCAGCTGATCCAGAACGCAGCAGCTAGAGTTCTGACAGGAAGCAGCCAAAGGGATCACATCTCTCCTGTTCTAGCGTCTCTTCACTGGCTCCCAGTGGACTCAAGAATACACTTCAAGATCCTTCTTCTAACCTACAAGGCTCTTCATGGACTTGCTCCATTGTATCTGCAGGACCTGATTGTACCATATGTTCCTAATAGGACACTCAGATCTCTGAGTGCAGGTTTACTAGTAGTTCCTAGGATTCATAGAAGTAGAATGGGAGGACGAGCTTTCAGCTATCAGGCACCGCTATTATGGAACCGGTTACCAATCTGGGTCCGAGAGGCAGACACTGCCTCCACCTTTAAGACTAGACTTAAAACTTTTCTGTTTAGTAAGGCGTACAGTTAGCCTTAGACCTAGTGTGTAGCACAGCTATGCTGCTCTAGGCCTACGCTGTCGGGGGGCACAAACATGATCCACTGAGCAGTTTCCCTCTCACCCTCTAACCTCTCCTTTTCTCTCCTTAGTCTGGCTCACACTGGTCTCAAGACCTGGATGATGACCTGCAGTCCGGCCCGTGAAGTCTCTCTTGCTCTACGTTGTCGGGTGGCACAAACACGATCCTCTGAGCACCCTCTGACCTCTCCTCCACTCTCCTTAGTCTGGATCATACTGGGTAATATCGTCTCATAATCTGTGTTTACTGTCTTCCTTGTAGTTCTGTGCCTCGCTCTCGCTCTCTCTCTTTGCAGGTCTCAAGACCTGCATGCTGACCTGCAGTCTGGTCCCTGATCTCTCCTGTGCTCATCGACTTCACTAGCCCCTGCTGCTCATCCTTGCTATCAAATTACTATTCCTACTTATGGACTGACGATATATAGATATCCATTGCAATATAATCACTGTTTCATCTTGCTGTCATGTTTGCTCTGTACTGTATCATGTTTGCTCCTCTCTCTCTCTCTCTCTCTTTCTCCTTCATCCTCTCTCTCCTCTCTCTCTCCTCTCTCTCCCTCATCCTCTCTGACTAGCAGCAGGACTGGTTCCCCCTTAAGTTGACGGGTCCTGCTCAAGGTTTCTTCTTCTTAAAGTCCAGACGCCTTGCTTCAATCTTCTCTACGTATGATGACCTGGATGACTGAGAATCTTCATCAACATGTTGCCAATCACTTTGGGAAGGACACCCTACGATTGGTGAGGGAACATGAAAAGACCTCTAGGAAACTGGCAGACTACAGGAACCACCTACGCTTCAGCCTCAGATGCAGACAGGAAAAGTTAACCCCGAACAGCCTACGACTCGGATCCACTGTCAAGGGCCACAGAGCAGACACCATCCTGCAGAAAGCCCAGAACCAACTCCTCAACGAAAGGATCAGACAGATCAACTTCACCATAGACACTCTCATGGTCACCACGGAGCAGACAAGATCACAGCTTGCCACCCTCCTACCCAGCGAAGTCATGGATGAAGTCATCAAACTGACTGAAAAAGTCCAGACGGCACAGCACACCAGGGGTAAGGAACGACAAAAACGCAAATTCCATAAATTGAAAACTGTTCTCTCTGTTAAAAATACAGCTAACCTTCACACATGGAGGAGGGAAGACCACTCACTGCCACAGCAGGACACCCAGGACAAATGGGTAAAGAACCTTTCAGACAGACAACTGAGCCAGCCGGAAAAAGACGTGTTGGCCAAAGGACTCAACTTTGCCATCTCGCCAGAGCAGATTCCAGTGGTGGACCTCATCACAGCCACAGAGTCAGCCATCAAGAACAACAACCTGACAGACACAGAAGCTGAGCAACTCCGCTTGAAGGTCACAGCCACACTCTCCACTGCTAAAGCACCGCCATCCAACCTCTCCAGTGATGAAAGGAAGGCCCTGATTGCACTACAAAAGGACCGGGACATCACCATCTTATCAGCAGACAAAGGAAGATGCACAGTGGTGCTTAACACACAGGACTACCACGCCAAAGTGACAGAACTCCTCAGTGACACAGCCACATATGAGACACTGAAGAGGGGCCCCACCGGAAACTACAAGAAGAAACTAGTCAGCAACGGTTCACAGAACACATCAACGCAGTGGATAATAACATCAAGTTCACTCGCGAGGACACCAAGGACAACAATCTGGCCTTCTTGGACTGCACAGTACATATTGAGGAGGACAGGAGCCTCAATGTGGAAGTGTACAGGAAACCCACACACGGACCAGTACCTGTTGTTTGATTCACACCACCCACTGGAACACAAACTGGGAGTCATCAGGACCCTGCAACACAGAGCACAAACTGTACCCACCAGCTCAGAGGGGAAGAAGAAGGAGCAACACCACATCAGGAAGGCCCTGCAAACATGTGGCTACCCGAAGTGGGCACTCATCAAAGCCACAAAAACAAGACCCCCCAACAACAAGAAGAAGGACAACACCAGGCGGAGAAAGAACATCTCCATTCCATATGTGTCAGGAGTATCAGAGAAACTCCGCAGGATCTTCAACGACCATGACATCCCGGTCCATTTCAAACCTATGACAACACTGAGACAGAGACTGGTTCACCCGAAGGATAAGATTCCCAGGGAGAAACACAGCAATGTGATATATGCAGTCCAGTGCAGTGAGGAATGCTCTGATCTGTACATTGGAGAAACTAAACAACCACTCCACAGAAGAATGGCTCAGCACAGGAGAGCCACCTCTTCAGGACAAGACTCAGCTGTTCACCTCCACCTCAAAGACAAAGGACACTCCTTTGAGGACAACGACGTTCACATTTTAGACAGGGAGGAAAGGTGGTATGAAAGAGGAGTTAAGGAAGCCATCTATGTTAAGCTGGAAAAACCTTCCCTTAACAGAGGTGGTGGCCTCAGACATCATCTTTCTACCACATACAATGCAGTGATTCCATCCATTCCCAGGAAGTTTGCACATACTCACAGTAAGAACAAAGGGCTGTCAATCAGTCCCCCTCCGGCAGTTTCATAGTCGTTAGCCAGTCGTTAGACACACCTGGCCCAGTCAGCCAGAACATCACAGGTAAGTATGGAAACATTTAGTGCTATTGTTTGTAAGTTTTTTAAAGTTTTACCCAGACCCACCCACTGAGGTCTGTAACCACATATAAACCATGTTTCCCCACCAAACAGTTAGAACTGATGAAGCTGCTTGGATGAGCAGCGAAACGTCTTCTAGAAAACTCTACAAGTCCAGACGCCTTGCTTCAATCTTCTCTACCCTCTTAAAGGGAGTTTTTCCTTGCCACAGTGCTCTTAGGGGGGTTCCTGTGAAGCGCTTTGAGACAATGTCTGATTGTAATATGCGCTATATAAATAAAACTGAATTGAATTGAATAGAAGATAGTGGATTCTTGTCAGTACCCGGGTGTTAATCTGAACAAGAAACAACACAGCTGCACTTTACAAGAAGGGCCA
Source organism: Parambassis ranga (assembly GCF_900634625.1). Lineage (NCBI taxonomy): Eukaryota > Metazoa > Chordata > Actinopteri > Ambassidae > Parambassis > Parambassis ranga. The sequence continues at coordinate 23,949 of NC_041034.1, read as the reverse complement.
GAGCAGACTCCACCTCCTTGATCCTGTGGAGGAGGTGGGAGATCAGAGGATGCTGGCAAAGCTGTCACCACTCACCCCATGTGCTTTATTTTATTTATAAAGCACATTTAAAAAAACAACTTTCATTGACCAAAGTGCTGTAGACAGGAGTCAGTCATGTATTAAAATGTATCAAAGTAAAATAATACAAGTACAGTAAACAAGATAAAACATGCATAAAAGTGGTAAAAGCCAAGGTGAACAATGTAAACTAAATGTGAGGCTATAAACTGACATGACAGACACACAATGACCAGAACAGAACATGAGTGGTGGTTGTCAGAAAAAAAACAGGTTAAATTCAGAGACTTAGGTCTACTTCAGCATCTTCTGTGTGTCTTCTTTTTCTTCTTTCGTCCTGTCTGTCTTTCGCCTGTCTCCTTTCCACAATTATCTCCAATCTTCGGGTTGCCCAGGCTGTATCGGTCCTGGTGGTCTACGCTCTTGTTGTAGTCCCAGCCGTGCTGGTAGTCTGCGTATTCCAGGTCGCTTAGGTTGTCCGGGTCTAGGTTGCCCTGCTCGTGTATGCGGAACAGCCTGTCCAATCTCTTATCTGGTGTCTCTGCAACACGTTCTCTTTTTGGAGGTTTTGTTCGGGGTCCAACGGTCTGTACTTGTCCCTGCTCTTGGACAGTTGGTTGCAGGGATCCTTGCTCTCAGCAATCAGGTCGCTGTCATGTTGCTTGAGCTCCTCTGGTTCTTTTGCTTCCTGCTCACATTTCAGCTGATCTTCTAAGGAGGACCTGTCCTCTGACAGTTGGCTGATCTTACTGTCCTTCTCCTGGACTGTCTTGTTGGCCTTCTGTAGGTCACTCCTCAGAGTGCAGACCTGGTTGGCCAGCTCCTCACACTTGGAAGAACACTGGGCATGTTCTTCGGCAGCCTTTCTGAGACTTTCATTTTCGTTTGTGAGGACGGTCCCGTTGGCCTTTTCCAGTCCAGTGATCAAGCCGTCTGATTTCACAATAAACTGCTTCACCGTTTGTCCTTTCTTCTCCCGCTTCTCTTCTTGTTTTCTGCCTGAAGGCATCAGTTTGGACATCCATCCATCCATCTTCTGTTAACCCGCTTGTCCTGCAGTGGAGGGTCACGGGGGGCTGGAGCCTAGCCTAGCTAGCTTTGGGTGAGAGGCGGGGTATACCCTGTCACCACACAACACACCCTGGATGGGAAACATTGGAAATGCATTAGGAAGGGGACAGAGACAGTTGAATGGCTGAAATCGGTCAATGTATGCTGAAGATACGCTGCGCCAAAAAACTACACACCAAGCAGTTGTTCAGAGGGTGCAACCCCTATTAAAATACATGGGATCTGCCCTGAGAGGAGTAACAGGAGGCTGACACACCTCTCTCTCCAACATTAATTAGGCTTAATTAGGCAGGCAGAGCGGTTACCATGGTGACAGGCTGACACACAGAGGCATACAAAGCTCTGAATTGCTATGATTCTCCAGCAAAGCAAAGCAAGCATGCTTCAGCTGCAGCAATCAAACGTGCATTTTCTTCAGGAAATGCACTTTTCTAGTTTTTTGAAAAAAACGTTGAGCACAAAGTTGACCCGGAATGTCCTCTGTGAGATGAACATTTTCATAGCTGAATGGCTAAAATCGGTCAATGTATGCTGAAGATACGCTGCTGTAAAAGGCTCCTGAAGGAAATGCAAGTTTGATTGCAGAACCTGAAGCATTGCTTTGAAAGCTTATCTGAACAACTCTAAAAGTATGAAAAAACACATCTAAATGCATATGCAATAGAAGCTGAATGGCAGAACAAGGGCTGAATTACTCTGAACACAAGCTGAATCAGTCATAAAAGCAGCTGAATTAATTAATGTTGAGGTGTGTCAGCCTCCTGTTACTTAGGGCAGATCCCATGTATTTTAATAGGGGTTGCACCGTCTGAACAGCTGCTTGGTGTGTCCAAACCAAAACACTCAGACAAACAATTTAAAAACCGTGACCATCACAAGTGTTTGCTCTACAAATGTCTGCAATTTCATGTTGATCCTGTAAAAGATGTGGAAATGGCAGCGAGTTAGAAAATATGTTTGCTCTGGTCCAGTCACTTCACCATGAATGAGGAAAAGACCGGCACTCTTCCCGAACAGCTGGCTCTACAGGCAAAACAGTTTGGTTTAACGTCTCCAGGAGCTCTACCGTCTCTACAGTTCCTGGGTTTACACTTCTCTGGTCTCTCTATCACGCGGAATGGAGTTCGCAACAATACACGCAGACACAGACACACTTACACACACACACGGGATGTGTGCCTGTCACCATGGTAACAGCCCTGCCTGCCTGTATCCATGGCAACCTGAATGTTTCTCAACTGCCCCTAGCTGCAGCTCTCTCTGACCCCCTCCTAATGCATTTCCAATGTAAAAACACCCTCTAAACAACTGCTGCTTTTGTCCAAACCGAAGCCTTCAGACAAAAAGTATGGACACAGCCAGAATCACAAGATGTTGCTCTACAACACAGTATATGCGATGTGGACATGTAGCAAACAGCTCCATAGCAATGAATATGGCAGATATCATGCGTAACGATTGATAAAGAAGCAGCCGAATACTATACAGCTGAAGGATGATCAATACGACAAATATAATGCTTAAAGTCTGATAAAGACTACAAATATGGCTGCCAAATACAGCCAAATGCCATATGGTTACCAAATATGGTAACAGCTCTGCCTGCCTCATTAAGCTTAATTAATGTTATTTTTTCAAAAGAGTATAGTTTTTCACATATTAAGCAGTTTCTGTGTCATTTTTAACATGGGAGTCTATGAGAGAGCCCTTCAACCAGGGTCATCTGCTAAATTTATCCCCTCCTACAAATTTCAAGCTTCAGCTTTAGGCTTAGCCTGCCTGTGTGCGTCATCTCCCCAGTTGTGTTGTGTTGGTCGTGTAGTGTTAGCTGTGTGTTTATAGATTTCAGTGCCAGTAACTCATGTCCAGGAGATCTGCTGAGGGGAGGATATTTTTAATATCTTGTATCATTTCCTTTCATTGACTCACTTTTCCTGCAGTATGTTTATCACTTTCCCTCTTATGATGCTGATGAACATTGTGTCTAGAATCACAAGGGTTTCTTTTGGATAAACCTCATGTAATCTTATGATATATTGTTTAATGTTTAAATAAATAATGGTGACCAGAAATCTTACTCTGGTTTCCGTCTCTGAACACAGGTTGTGTTGGAAGAATTCTGGAAAGAACCTGTGTCAGCAGCATGGCCCGCTGGACTTTGTGGAGACAGTCTGTCCATATGTCGTACTATGGACATATATGTGATGTCACTCCTATGATCTCATCCATGATATGTTACTGTGAAATATGATTATGCTTGTGCCTGCTCTAAGATGTGTGTGTGTATTCTGAGAAGCTGTGTCTGCTAGATAACAGAGGGTATAAGACCGCAGGCTGGTTGCTGGCTCATGTTTCCAGAACCAGAACCTGAGCCTATAATGTTTGTAGCAGGTGATGGGGATCTATGTAAGCTCCAACCTGGTCATTGTAGGCGTAGTTCAGCTCCCCGAGGTCATCGGTGGGAGCGTGGTCTCTGCCAGCCAGCATATTGGTCCGTTTCAGAGCGCGGGCTTCTCCAAAGGCACGGTACACATACACCGCCGTGACGAACAGCGCCACCTGCAGAGAGGCGGAAACACTCAGTGTGATGGAGCTAGAGTAACATAAGGTTACCATCCAGACTCACTGTATGAGACAGCCTCTACTGTGCGTGTGTGTGTGTCAGTGTGTGTCAGTATGTGTTAGTGTGTGTGTATTAGTGTGAGTCAGTATGTGTGTCAGTGTGTGTGTGTGTCTGTGTGGGTGTGTGTCAGTGTGTGTCTGTCAGAGTGTGTGTGTCTGTGTGTGTGCTAGTTTGTGTAAGTGTGTGTGTGTCTGTGTGTGTGCTAGTGTGTGTGTGTCTGTGTGTCTATGTGTGTCTGTGTGTGTCTATTTGTGTGTGTCCTCGGTGAGTAGCTGGGACTCACAGCCTGCTGCTCGTTGTCCATCAGTCTGCGGTAGCGGCTGCCTTCATACTGACTGATGACCTGATCCATGGCTGCACTCAGGCTCTGTTTGATCTGCACACACACACACCTGCAGGTCACACTGATGAACGCCTCACCCATCAAAGCTGCAGCCAATTGAGGGTGAACGCTCACCCTCTGTCTGTTTATGAGCAGCAGCAGTGTGACCCAGGACGGCCAGGAAGCCAAGGTACTGAGGAGGAGGAGGAGGAGGAGTCAGGTCAGTGTGTAAATGTTACAATAAATAATAGCACAGGGTACCAGCAGGGGGCAGCACTAAGAAACAAAACTGGATTTTATTTCTCACAGTGTTCTTTCAAGAAACCCACCACACATCAGCCGAGGGACACGGGTAAAAAACAGCTGACTGAGCCCTGGATGTGGTCGCAGCATTTTCCCACGTGACCTGAATGCAGCATCAGACGTTACGCTGACTCACCGTCAGCAGCAGGAACCTGATCTCACAGGTCGCTGCCACACATCCAGCCACGCTGACCGCCACCACCACCGATCACCAGCAGGCCTACGGACACCACCTGCAGCTCCTCTGCACACACAGAGACACACACAGAGACACACACAGACACACAGAGACAGACAGACACACACACAGAGACACAGAGACACACACACACACACAGAGACACACACACACACACACACACACACAGACAGACAGACACACACAGTGTCATTGAGCTATGCTAACAGTTCCCCCTTGTTTACAGTCTTTGTGCTAAGCTAGGCTAAAGCAGCGTCCTCTTTGTAAATGTTTGGCTGATCCTTTAAAGCTGCAGTCTTTACCAGAGGTAAATGAAATGGCAGACTTCCTGTGCGTGTTAGAGTATCCCTCCAAGAGACTTTTTTTCTTGTCTAGAGGTGATACATATGCATACCAATTTTCATGTCTGTAGGTGAAACGGGGAAGCAGATCTCATTCCAGGGGGTGCTGCTGAGCCATGTGGCCACACCCACATATGACGATGAGGTGATGTGAAAAGGTGCACAGGGGCTGATGTCATGATAGAGTAAATGGCAGGTAGGATGAACAAAGCAAGAAACACAGAAGCTTTCTCTATGGTGGCAAAGGGTCACCTTTGTGGCGATGCCCCGCCCACACGGTGTAACATCGAGCTGCATTTTTGATAACTTTTGCTCAGCCATGTCTTCAGAACCAGGTGACAAAATCTCAGGTCCGTCAGAGTATTTCCCTAGGAGGAGTTCATTCAACTACGATGTGTGGAAAATGGATAATCAGCCTGAACACAATCCATACCACCAGTAGGTGGCGCTATGAGAGTTTCTGGTCATTAGCATATCAATCTGTTTAGAATGACAGGCTCTGCATGCCTGATTTTTTTATCCACATAGGATGAAGCATGTGGAAGACACAGCCACAAACACATCCATTTCGTGTGCGTTGGCGAAGGGTCAACTTCGTGGTGGCGCCACGGCCAGACCGTGTGAGGAAGTGCTGCGTTTTTGATAACTTTTGGTCCCTGACCCCTTAAGGGCGAGTGCACCAATTTTCAGCTGTATCAAGCAATTCCAGTAGGAGGAGTTCGCAAAACTGCGGGGTGTGCAAATTGGAAAATGGCGTGGTTTTTTCAAAATGGCGGACTTCCTGTACATCGTGGAATTTTCGTCCAAGAGGCTTTTTTTTTTGTCACGAGGTGATACATCAGTGTACCGAGTCTGAAGTCTGTAGCACTTGCGGTGAATATTTTCACACTTTAGGGGGCGCTGCAGAGTCATGCGGCCACGCCCCCCAATGACAACAGTGTCAAGTTGCGATTTTCGTCAGGGGACAATTTTGTGCCAAATTTGGTGAGTTTTTGAGCACGTTCAGGGGTCAAAATCGCGATACCGGTGCCGGAACCAGAGTCAAGTATAATAATAATTAAAGCTGCAAGCAGCGATGATCGGGCCCTTGCACTCCGCGCGACCGCCCCCTCCCCGTCACGCCGTCCCTTCCCTCCTCTGCTCCCCCCACGAGCTGGTGGGAAAAAGCCAGCAGACAGAAGCAGAGATGTGTCAGTACAACAAATCTCTCAATATATGTAAAAATTGTTAGTGTGCAGTAACCTCCTCTTTACAGTAGGTGGCGCTGTCCACAGATGTCCAGTCGGGGTCGGGTCTGTATCACATGTAAAAAATTAGAGGATTTTAGGAGCATCCGTGGTGGAGTTGTAACAGCTGCAGTACCTTATGTGTCCACTGGGTGGAGCCTGACACCGTGAGAATAGTGGAGACCTGTCTGTGCATCAAACCTCAAAAAACATTTGATTCATACATGAAAAATGTCCAGAAGCAGTTACTTCCGGTTTCCTGTAGGTGGCGCTGTGCAGGTGACTCATGAGCATGCAGACGTGTGGGGGGACGGACCGTTAGGACATGAAAAAAATTTGAGGACGCTAGGACGATGCACGGCGAAGTTATAAGCAGTTGATGTTTCATGGCGAAGGTTCAACAGTCGCCAGCCGCCATGGGCAGCATGATACAGGAATCCACACAGTTGTCTCAGTGGGACTTCAAATCTGTGATCCTCATTTGGCTGTGTAATGACAGGGAAGGATTTAACAGAGTGCATGTCAGTGAAGAACATGGCACTTACTGTTTCCACCACAAGGGAGCGCCATAGATCATGATGACATAGAGACGTTCAGGGAGGGGCTCTGACCACGTGCAGAAAGTTTGAAGCCGTTTGGAGCAAGTATGTAGGAGAGAGAGCTGTTCGTGTATGAATGGCGAAGTGACGCCACAGCGGCCACGCCCTTTAACTTAGAGAAAAGCTTTTGATAACTTTTGATCAGCATGGTCTCTAGGTGACAGCGACCGAATATGAAGTCAATCGGTCGAAATCCCTAGGAGGAGTTCGTCCGCATACCAAACGTGGAAATCGCTGAAATTTGACCGCCTAAATCAAAATGGCTGACTTCCTGTGTGGTCTAGATCAATGGTGCAAGAGACTTTTACGTGCGCCTGGACGTGTTCTGTGTGTGTCGATTTTTGTCTTCCTACTCCAAAAAAACCCCTATGGAGAGGAGTATTTTAAAAATTCAAGGGGGCGCCATTGAGCCATTTGCCCCGCCCACTTTCGAGACCCCCATCAGTTGCTAGTACATGCCCCCGAGAATGTGTGTATGAATTTTCATGATCATAGAAGGTCGTTAAGGTCATTAAATACTCAAACGTAATCTCACGGCGAAGGATCGACAGTTGGCGCCCGCCACACGGACACCATTGCACGCAGCTTCACTGCCTTCATAGTGTAGCTTCACCAACTAGCTGGGAAGGTTCTAGAGGTGAAATGAAGTTGATGCTGTCAACTATGTAGGAGCAGTACACGTCAGAGTAAAAAGAGGCCATTTCCTGTTACCAGCAGGGGGCGCCACGAGTAAGTAAGGGTTTCAACATATGGAGGTGTTCAGGGCGGAGCCCTCGTCATGCTCATAAAGTTTGAAGACGTTTGGATAAAGTATGCAGGCGTGAGAGCCGTTCAAAGTTACATGGCGAAATCATGAATCGTCGCCAGACTTTGGCGAGCCACAGAGGCCACGCCCTGTAAGTTAGAGAAAAGCTTTTGATAACTTTTGATCAGCAGGTCCTTTAGGTGACCTCCAGCAAATTTCAGGTCAATCGGGCTACAGCTCTAGGAGGAGTTCGCTCACATACCAATGGTGTAAATTGCCAAAATCGCCATTTTCCATCCAAGATGGCGGACTTCCTGTTGGGTTAAGGTCATGGTGTCAAGAGACTTTTTGGTGCGTCTTGGTATGATAAACATGTGTACCGATTTTCGTGCACCTACTCCAAACTAAGCCAAATGCGAGGGGTGTTTTGAAAATTTCAAGGGGGCGCTGTAGAGCCATTTTGCCCCGCCCCTTTGCAGCGACCACAAAATATCAAATTTTTCGCCACCCCTGATGAGTGTGCAAAGTTTCGTGAGTTTTCGTGCATGGCAAAGGGGTGAAAAATGCAGTTAAACAGGCAGGCAAATAATAAGAATAATTAAAGCTGCAAGCAGCGATGATCGGGCCCTCGCACTCCGCGCAACCGCCCCCTCCCCGTCACGCCGTCCCTTCCCTGCCCCGCTCCCCTACGAGCTGCGGCGATTTTGCCAGCGGTGGGAAAAAAGCGGCAGACAGAGGCAGAGACATGTCAGAGGAACAAATCTGTCAATATATGTAAAAAAATTTTAATACGCAGTAACCTCCTGTTTACAGTAGGTGGCGCTGTTCACAGATGTCCGCACATGGTCGGGGTCGGGTCTGTATCACATGTAAAAGATTTGAGGATTTTAGGAGCATCCGTGGTGGAGTTGTAACAGCTGCAGTACCTTATGTGTCCACTGGGTGGAGCCTGACACCGTGAGAATAGTGGAGACCTGTCTGTGCATCAAACCTCAAAAAACATTTGATTCATACATGAAAAATGTCCAGAAGCAGTTACTTCCGGTTTCCTGTAGGTGGCGCTGTGCAGGTGACTCATGAGCATGCAGACGTGTGGGGGGACGGACCGTTAGGACATGAAAAAAATTTGAGGACGCTAGGATGATGCACGGCGAAGTTATAAGCAGTTGATGTTTCATGGCGAAGGTTCAACAGTCGCCACCGCCATGGGCAGCATGATACAGGAATCCACACAGTTGTCTCAGTGGGACTTCAAATCTGTGATCCTCATTTGGCTGTGTAATGACAGGGAAGGATTTAACAGAGTGCATGTCAGTGAAGAACATGGCACTTACTGTTTCCACCACAAGGGAGCGCCATAGATCATGATGACATAGAGACGTTCAGGGAGGGGCTCTGACCACGTGCAGAAAGTTTGAAGCCGTTTGGAGCAAGTATGTAGGAGAGAGAGCTGTTCGTGTATGAATGGCGAAGTGACGCCACAGCGGCCACGCCCTTTAACTTAGAGAAAAGCTTTTGATAACTTTTGATCAGCATGGTCTCTAGGTGACAGCGACCGAATATGAAGTCAATCGGTCGAAATCCCTAGGAGGAGTTCGTCCGCATACCAAACGTGGAAATCGCTGAAATTTGACCGCCTAAATCAAAATGGCTGACTTCCTGTGTGGTCTAGATCAATGGTGCAAGAGACTTTTACGTGCGCCTGGACGTGTTCTGTGTGTGTGTCGATTTTTGTCTTCCTACTCCAAAAAAACCCCTATGGAGAGGAGTATTTTAAAAATTCAAGGGGGCGCCATTGAGCCATTTTGCCCCGCCCACTTTCGAGACCCCCATCAGTTGCTAGTACATGCCCCCGAGAATGTGTGTATGAATTTTCATGATCATAGAAGGTCGTTAAGGTCATTAAATACTCAAACGTAATCTCACGGCGAAGGATCGACAGTTGGCGCCCGCCACACGGACACCATTGCACGCAGCTTCACTGCCTTCATAGTGTAGCTTCACCAACTAGCTGGGAAGGTTCTAGAGGTGAAATGAAGTTGATGCTGTCAACTATGTAGGAGCAGTACACGTCAGAGTAAAAAGAGGCCATTTCCTGTTACCAGCAGGGGGCGCCACGAGTAAGTAAGGGTTTCAACATATGGAGGTGTTCAGGGCGGAGCCCTCGTCATGCTCATAAAGTTTGAAGACGTTTGGATAAAGTATGCAGGCGTGAGAGCCGTTCAAAGTTACATGGCGAAATCATGAATCGTCGCCAGACTTTGGCGAGCCACAGAGGCCACGCCCTGTAAGTTAGAGAAAAGCTTTTGATAACTTTTGATCAGCAGGTCCTTTAGGTGACCTCCAGCAAATTTCAGGTCAATCGGGCTACAGCTCTAGGAGGAGTTCGCTCACATACCAATGGTGTAAATTGCCAAAATCGCCATTTTCCATCCAAGATGGCGGACTTCCTGTTGGGTTAAGGTCATGGTGTCAAGAGACTTTTTGGTGCGTCTTGGTATGATAAACATGTGTACCGATTTTCGTGCACCTACTCCAAACTAAGCCAAATGCGAGGGGTGTTTTGAAAATTTCAAGGGGGCGCTGTAGAGCCATTTTGCCCCGCCCCTTTGCAGCGACCACAAAATATCAAATTTTTCGCCACCCCTGATGAGTGTGCAAAGTTTCGTGAGTTTTCGTGCATGGCAAAGGGGTGAAAAATGCAGTTAAACAGGCAGGCAAATAATAAGAATAATTAAAGCTGCAAGCAGCGATGATCGGGGCCCTCGCACTCCGCGCAACCGCCCCCTCCCCGTCACGCCGTCCCTTCCCTGCCCCGCTCCCCTACGAGCTGCGGCGATTTTGCCAGCGGTGGGAAAAAAGCGGCAGACAGAGGCAGAGACATGTCAGAGGAACAAATCTGTCAATATATGTAAAAAAATTTTAATACGCAGTAACCTCCTGTTTACAGTAGGTGGCGCTGTTCACAGATGTCCGCACATGGTCGGGGTCGGGTCTGTATCACATGTAAAAGATTTGAGGATTTTAGGAGCATCCGTGGTGGAGTTGTAACAGCTGCAGTACCTTATGTGTCCACTGGGTGGAGCCTGACACCGTGAGAATAGTGGAGACCTGTCTGTGCATCAAACCTCAAAAAACATTTGATTCATACATGAAAAATGTCCAGAAGCAGTTACTTCCGGTTTCCTGTAGGTGGCGCTGTGCAGGTGACTCATGAGCATGCAGACGTGTGGGGGGACGGACCGTTAGGACATGAAAAAAATTTGAGGACGCTAGGACGATGCACGGCGAAGTTATAAGCAGTTGATGTTTCATGGCGAAGGTTCAACAGTCGCCACCGCCATGGGCAGCATGATACAGGAATCCACACAGTTGTCTCAGTGGGACTTCAAATCTGTGATCCTCATTTGGCTGTGTAATGACAGGGAAGGATTTAACAGAGTGCATGTCAGTGAAGAACATGGCACTTACTGTTTCCACCACAAGGGAGCGCCATAGATCATGATGACATAGAGACGTTCAGGGAGGGGCTCTGACCACGTGCAGAAAGTTTGAAGCCGTTTGGAGCAAGTATGTAGGAGAGAGAGCTGTTCGTGTATGAATGGCGAAGTGACGCCACAGCGGCCACGCCCTTTAACTTAGAGAAAAGCTTTTGATAACTTTTGATCAGCATGGTCTCTAGGTGACAGCGACCGAATATGAAGTCAATCGGTCGAAATCCCTAGGAGGAGTTCGTCCGCATACCAAACGTGGAAATCGCTGAAATTTGACCGCCTAAATCAAAATGGCTGACTTCCTGTGTGGTCTAGATCAATGGTGCAAGAGACTTTTACGTGCGCCTGGACGTGTTCTGTGTGTGTGTCGATTTTTGTCTTCCTACTCCAAAAAAACCCCTATGGAGAGGAGTATTTTAAAAATTCAAGGGGGCGCCATTGAGCCATTTTGCCCCGCCCACTTTCGAGACCCCCATCAGTTGCTAGTACATGCCCCCGAGAATGTGTGTATGAATTTTCATGATCATAGAAGGTCGTTAAGGTCATTAAATACTCAAACGTAATCTCACGGCGAAGGATCGACAGTTGGCGCCCGCCACACGGACACCATTGCACGCAGCTTCACTGCCTTCATAGTGTAGCTTCACCAACTAGCTGGGAAGGTTCTAGAGGTGAAATGAAGTTGATGCTGTCAACTATGTAGGAGCAGTACACGTCAGAGTAAAAAGAGGCCATTTCCTGTTACCAGCAGGGGGCGCCACGAGTAAGTAAGGGTTTCAACATATGGAGGTGTTCAGGGCGGAGCCCTCGTCATGCTCATAAAGTTTGAAGACGTTTGGATAAAGTATGCAGGCGTGAGAGCCGTTCAAAGTTACATGGCGAAATCATGAATCGTCGCCAGACTTTGGCGAGCCACAGAGGCCACGCCCTGTAAGTTAGAGAAAAGCTTTTGATAACTTTTGATCAGCAGGTCCTTTAGGTGACCTCCAGCAAATTTCAGGTCAATCGGGCTACAGCTCTAGGAGGAGTTCGCTCACATACCAATGGTGTAAATTGCCAAAATCGCCATTTTCCATCCAAGATGGCGGACTTCCTGTTGGGTTAAGGTCATGGTGTCAAGAGACTTTTTGGTGCGTCTTGGTATGATAAACATGTGTACCGATTTTCGTGCACCTACTCCAAACTAAGCCAAATGCGAGGGGTGTTTTGAAAATTTCAAGGGGGCGCTGTAGAGCCATTTTGCCCCGCCCCTTTGCAGCGACCACAAAATATCAAATTTTTCGCCACCCCTGATGAGTGTGCAAAGTTTCGTGAGTTTTTGTGCATGGCAAAGGGGTGAAAAATGCAGTTAAACAGGCAGGCAAATAATAAGAATAATTAAAGCTGCAAGCAGCGATGATCGGGCCCTCGCACTCCGCGCAACCGCCCCCTCCCCGTCACGCCGTCCCTTCCCTGCCCCGCTCCCCTACGAGCTGCGGCGATTTTGCCAGCGGTGGGAAAAAAGCGGCAGACAGAGGCAGAGACATGTCAGAGGAACAAATCTGTCAATATATGTAAAAAAATTTTAATACGCAGTAACCTCCTGTTTACAGTAGGTGGCGCTGTTCACAGATGTCCGCACATGGTCGGGGTCGGGTCTGTATCACATGTAAAAGATTTGAGGATTTTAGGAGCATCCGTGGTGGAGTTGTAACAGCTGCAGTACCTTATGTGTCCACTGGGTGGAGCCTGACACCGTGAGAATAGTGGAGACCTGTCTGTGCATCAAACCTCAAAAAACATTGATTCATACATAAAAAATGTCCAGAAGCAGTTACTTCCGGTTTCCTGTAGGTGGCGCTGTGCAGGTGACTCATGAGCATGCAGACGTGTGGGGGGACGGACCGTTAGGACATGAAAAAAATTTGAGGACGCTAGGACGATGCACGGCGAAGTTATAAGCAGTTGATGTTTCATGGCGAAGGTTCAACAGTCGCCACCGCCATGGGCAGCATGATACAGGAATCCACACAGTTGTCTCAGTGGGACTTCAAATCTGTGATCCTCATTTGGCTGTGTAATGACAGGGAAGGATTTAACAGAGTGCATGTCAGTGAAGAACATGGCACTTACTGTTTCCACCACAAGGGAGCGCCATAGATCATGATGACATAGAGACGTTCAGGGAGGGGCTCTGACCACGTGCAGAAAGTTTGAAGCCGTTTGGAGCAAGTATGTAGGAGAGAGAGCTGTTCGTGTATGAATGGCGAAGTGACGCCACAGCGGCCACGCCCTTTAACTTAGAGAAAAGCTTTTGATAACTTTTGATCAGCATGGTCTCTAGGTGACAGCGACCGAATATGAAGTCAATCGGTCGAAATCCCTAGGAGGAGTTCGTCCGCATACCAAACGTGGAAATCGCTGAAATTTGACCGCCTAAATCAAAATGGCTGACTTCCTGTGTGGTCTAGCTCAATGGTGCAAGAGACTTTTACGTGCGCCTGGACGTGTTCTGTGTGTGTGTCGATTTTTGTCTTCCTACTCCAAAAAAAACCCCTATGGAGAGGAGTATTTTAAAAATTCAAGGGGGCGCCATTGAGCCATTTTGCCCCGCCCACTTTCGAGACCCCCATCAGTTGCTAGTACATGCCCCCGAGAATGTGTGTATGAATTTTCATGATCATAGAAGGTCGTTAAGGTCATTAAATACTCAAACGTAATCTCACGGCGAAGGATCGACAGTTGGCGCCCGCCACACGGACACCATTGCACGCAGCTTCACTGCCTTCATAGTGTAGCTTCACCAACTAGCTGGGAAGGTTCTAGAGGTGAAATGAAGTTGATGCTGTCAACTATGTAGGAGCAGTACACGTCAGAGTAAAAAGAGGCCATTTCCTGTTACCAGCAGGGGGCGCCACGAGTAAGTAAGGGTTTCAACATATGGAGGTGTTCAGGGCGGAGCCCTCGTCATGCTCATAAAGTTTGAAGACGTTTGGATAAAGTATGCAGGCGTGAGAGCCGTTCAAAGTTACATGGCGAAATCATGAATCGTCGCCAGACTTTGGCGAGCCACAGAGGCCACGCCCTGTAAGTTAGAGAAAAGCTTTTGATAACTTTTGATCAGCAGGTCCTTTAGGTGACCTCCAGCAAATTTCAGGTCAATCGGGCTACAGCTCTAGGAGGAGTTCGCTCATATACCAATGGTGTAAATCGCCAAAATCGCCATTTTCCATCCAAGATGGCGGACTTCCTGTTGGGTTAAGGTCATGGTGTCAAGAGACTTTTTGGTGCGTCTTGGTATGATAAACATGTGTACCGATTTTCGTGCACCTACTCCAAACTAAGCCAAATGCGAGGGGTGTTTTGAAAATTTCAAGGGGGCGCTGTAGAGCCATTTTGCCCCGCCCCTTTGCAGCGACCACAAAATATCAAATTTTTCGCCACCCCTGATGAGTGTGCAAAGTTTCGTGAGTTTTCGTGCATGGCAAAGGGGTGAAAAATGCAGTTAAACAGGCAGGCAAATAATAAGAATAATTAAAGCTGCAAGCAGCGATGATCGGGCCCTCGCACTCCGCGCAACCGCCCCCTCCCCGTCACGCCATCCCTTCCCTGCCCCGCTCCCCTACGAGCTGCGGCGATTTTGCCAGCGGTGGGAAAAAAGCGGCAGACAGAGGCAGAGACATGTCAGAGCAACAAATCTGTCAATATATGTAAAAAAATTTTAATACGCAGTAACCTCCTGTTTACAGTAGGTGGCGCTGTTCACAGATGTCCGCACATGGTCGGGGTCGGGTCTGTATCACATGTAAAAAATTTGAGGATTTTAGGAGCATCCGTGGTGGAGTTATATCAGTTGCAGTACCGTATGTGTCCACTGGGTGGAGCCAGACACCATGAGAATAGTGGAGACCCGTCTGTGCATCAAACCTCAAAAAACATTTGATTCATACATAAAAAATGTCCAGAAGCAGTTACTTCCGGTTTCCTGTAGGTGGCGCTGTGCAGGTGACTCATGAGCATGCAGACGTGTGGGGGGACGGACCGTTAGGACATGAAAAAAATTGAGGACGCTAGGACGATGCACGGCGAAGTTATAAGCAGTTGATGTTTCATGGCGAAGGTTCAACAGTCGCCACCGCCATGGGCAGCATGATACAGGAATCCACACAGTTGTCTCAGTGGGACTTCAAATCTGTGATCCTCATTTGGCTGTGTAATGACAGGGAAGGATTTAACAGAGTGCATGTCAGTGAAGAACATGGCACTTACTGTTTCCACCACAAGGGAGCGCCATAGATCATGATGACATAGAGACGTTCAGGGAGGGGCTCTGACCACGTGCAGAAAGTTTGAAGCCGTTTGGAGCAAGTATGTAGGAGAGAGAGCTGTTCGTGTATGAATGGCGAAGTGACGCCACAGCGGCCACGCCCTTTAACTTAGAGAAAAGCTTTTGATAACTTTTGATCAGCATGGTCTCTAGGTGACAGCGACCGAATATGAAGTCAATCGGTCGAAATCCCTAGGAGGAGTTCGTCCGCATACCAAACGTGGAAATCGCTGAAATTTGACCGCCTAAATCAAAATGGCTGACTTCCTGTGTGGTCTAGATCAATGGTGCAAGAGACTTTTACGTGCGCCTGGACGTGTTCTGTGTGTGTGTCGATTTTTGTCTTCCTACTCCAAAAAAACCCCTATGGAGAGGAGTATTTTAAAAATTCAAGGGGGCGCCATTGAGCCATTTTGCCCCGCCCACTTTCGAGACCCCCATCAGTTGCTAGTACATGCCCCCGAGAATGTGTGTATGAATTTTCATGATCATAGAAGGTCGTTAAGGTCATTAAATACTCAAACGTAATCTCACGGCGAAGGATCGACAGTTGGCGCCCGCCACACGGACACCATTGCACGCAGCTTCACTGCCTTCATAGTGTAGCTTCACCAACTAGCTGGGAAGGTTCTAGAGGTGAAATGAAGTTGATGCTGTCAACTATGTAGGAGCAGTACACGTCAGAGTAAAAAGAGGCCATTTCCTGTTACCAGCAGGGGGCGCCACGAGTAAGTAAGGGTTTCAACATATGGAGGTGTTCAGGGCGGAGCCCTCGTCATGCTCATAAAGTTTGAAGACGTTTGGATAAAGTATGCAGGCGTGAGAGCCGTTCAAGTTACATGGCGAAATCATGAATCGTCGCCAGACTTTGGCGAGCCACAGAGGCCACGCCCTGTAAGTTAGAGAAAAGCTTTTGATAACTTTTGATCAGCAGGTCCTTTAGGTGACCTCCAGCAAATTTCAGGTCAATCGGGCTACAGCTCTAGGAGGAGTTCGCTCATATACCAATGGTGTAAATCGCCAAAATCGCCATTTTCCATCCAAGATGGCGGACTTCCTGTTGGGTTAAGGTCATGGTGTCAAGAGACTTTTTGGTGCGTCTTGGTATGATAAACATGTGTACCGATTTTCGTGCACCTACTCCAAACTAAGCCAAATGCGAGGGGTGTTTTGAAAATTTCAAGGGGGCGCTGTAGAGCCATTTTGCCCCGCCCCTTTGCAGCGACCACAAAATATCAAATTTTTCGCCCACCCCTGATGAGTGTGCAAAGTTTCGTGAGTTTTCGTGCATGGCAAAGGGGTGAAAAATGCAGTTAAACAGGCAGGCAAATAATAAGAATAATTAAAGCTGCAAGCAGCGATGATCGGGCCCTCGCACTCCGCGCAACCGCCCCCTCCCCGTCACGCCATCCCTTCCCTGCCCCGCTCCCCTACGAGCTGCGGCGATTTTGCCAGCGGTGGGAAAAAAGCGGCAGACAGAGGCAGAGACATGTCAGAGCAACAAATCTGTCAATATATGTAAAAAAATTTTAATACGCAGTAACCTCCTGTTTACAGTAGGTGGCGCTGTTCACAGATGTCCGCACATGGTCGGGGTCGGGTCTGTATCACATGTAAAAAATTTGAGGATTTTAGGAGCATCCGTGGTGGAGTTATATCAGTTGCAGTACCGTATGTGTCCACTGGGTGGAGCCAGACACCATGAGAATAGTGGAGACCCGTCTGTGCATCAAACCTCAAAAAACATTTGATTCATACATAAAAAATGTCCAGAAGCAGTTACTTCCGGTTTCCTGTAGGTGGCGCTGTGCAGGTGACTCATGAGCATGCAGACGTGTGGGGGGACGGACCGTTAGGACATGAAAAAAATTTGAGGACGCTAGGACGATGCACGGCGAAGTTATAAGCAGTTGATGTTTCATGGCGAAGGTTCAACAGTCGCCACCGCCATGGGCAGCATGATACAGGAATCCACACAGTTGTCTCAGTGGGACTTCAAATCTGTGATCCTCATTTGGCTGTGTAATGACAGGGAAGGATTTAACAGAGTGCATGTCAGTGAAGAACATGGCACTTACTGTTTCCACCACAAGGGAGCGCCATAGATCATGATGACATAGAGACGTTCAGGGAGGGCTCTGACCACGTGCAGAAAGTTTGAAGCCGTTTGGAGCAAGTATGTAGGAGAGAGAGCTGTTCGTGTATGAATGGCGAAGTGACGCCACAGCGGCCACGCCCTTTAACTAGAGAAAAGCTTTTGATAACTTTTGATCAGCATGGTCTCTAGGTGACAGCGACCGAATATGAAGTCAATCGGTCGAAATCCCTAGGAGGAGTTCGTCCGCATACCAAACGTGGAAATCGCTGAAATTTGACCGCCTAAATCAAAATGGCTGACTTCCTGTGTGGTCTAGATCAATGGTGCAAGAGACTTTTACGTGCGCCTGGACGTGTTCTGTGTGTGTGTCGATTTTTGTCTTCCTACTCCAAAAAAACCCCTATGGAGAGGAGTATTTTAAAAATTCAAGGGGGCGCCATTGAGCCATTTTGCCCCGCCCACTTTCGAGACCCCCATCAGTTGCTAGTACATGCCCCCGAGAATGTGTGTATGAATTTTCATGATCATAGAAGGTCGTTAAGGTCATTAAATACTCAAACGTAATCTCACGGCGAAGGATCGACAGTTGGCGCCCACCACACGGACACCATTGCACGCAGCTTCACTGCCTTCATAGTGTAGCTTCACCAACTAGCTGGGAAGGTTCTAGAGGTGAAATGAAGTTGATGCTGTCAACTATGTAGGAGCAGTACACGTCAGAGTAAAAGAGGCCATTTCCTGTTACCAGCAGGGGGCGCCACGAGTAAGTAAGGGTTTCAACATATGGAGGTGTTCAGGGCGGAGCCCTCGTCATGCTCATAAAGTTTGAAGACGTTGGATAAAGTATGCAGGCGTGAGAGCCGTTCAAAGTTACATGGCGAAATCATGAATCGTCGCCAGACTTTGGCGAGCCACAGAGGCCACGCCCTGTAAGTTAGAGAAAAGCTTTTGATAACTTTGATCAGCAGGTCCTTTAGGTGACCTCCAGCAAATTTCAGGTCAATCGGGCTACAGCTCTAGGAGGAGTTCGCTCACATACCAATGGTGTAAATCGCCAAAATCGCCATTTTCCATCCAAGATGGCGGACTTCCTGTTGGGTTAAGGTCATGGTGTCAAGAGACTTTTTGGTGCGTCTTGGTATGATAAACGTGTACCGATTTTCGTGCACCTACTCCAAACTAAGCCAAATGCGAGGGGTGTTTTGAAAATTTCAAGGGGGTGCTGTAGAGCCATTTTGCCCCGC
Organism: Parambassis ranga; assembly: GCF_900634625.1. Classification (NCBI taxonomy): domain Eukaryota; kingdom Metazoa; phylum Chordata; class Actinopteri; family Ambassidae; genus Parambassis; species Parambassis ranga. The sequence continues at coordinate 5,318 of NC_041034.1, read as the reverse complement.
CCCTTTGTAGCGACCACAAAATATCAAATTTTTCGCCACCCTGATGAGTGTGCAAAGTTTCGTGAGTTTTCGTGCATGGCAAAGGGGTGAAAAATGCAGTTAAACAGGCAGGCAATAATAAGAATAATTAAAGCTGCAAGCAGCGATGATCGGGCCCTCGCACTCCGCGCAACCGCCCCCTCCCCGTCACGCCGTCCCTTCCCTGCCCCGCTCCCCTACGAGCTGCGGCGATTTTGCCAGCGGTGGGAAAAAAAGCGGCAGACAGAGGCAGAGACATGTCAGAGGAACAAATCTGTCAATATATGTAAAAAAATTTTAATACGCAGTAACCTCCTGTTACAGTAGGTGGCGCTGTTCACAGATGTCCGCACATGGTCGGGGGTCGGGTCTGTATCACATGTAAAGATTTGAGGATTTTAGGAGCATCCGTGGGGGAGTTGTAACAGCTGCAGTACCTTATGTGTCCACTGGGTGGAGCCTGACACCGTGAGAATAGTGGAGACCTGTCTGTGCATCAAACCTCAAAAAACATTTGATTCATACATGAAAAATGTCCAGAAGCAGTTACTTCCGGTTTCTGTAGGTGGCGCTGGTGCAGGTGACTCATGAGCATGCAGACGTGTGGGGGGACGGACCGTTAGGACATGAAAAAAATTTGAGGACGCTAGGATGATGCACGGCGAAGTTATAAGCAGTTGATGTTTCATGGCGAAGGTTCAACAGTCGCCACCGCCATGGGCAGCATGATACAGGAATCCACACAGTTGTCTCAGTGGGACTTCAAATCTGTGATCCTCATTTGGCTGTGTAATGACAGGGAAGGATTTAACAGAGTGCATGTCAGTGAAGAACATGGCACTTACTGTTTCCACCACACAGGAGCGCCATAGATCATGATGACATAGAGACTTTAGGGAGGGGCTCTGACCACGTGCAGAAAGTTTGAAGCCGTTTGGAGCAAGTAGTAGGAGAGAGAGCTGTTCGTGTATGAATGGCGAAGTGACGCCAACAGCGGCCACGCCCTTTAACTTAGAGAAAAGGCTTTTGATAACTTTTGATCAGCATGGTCTCTAGGTGACAGCGACCGAATATGAAGTCAATCGGTCGAAATCCCTAGGAGGAGTTCGTCCGCATACCAAACGTGGAAATCGCTGAATTTGACCGCCTACATCAAAATGGCTGACTTCCTGTGTGGTCTAGATCAATGGTGGCAAGAGACTTTTACGTGCGCCTGGACGTGTTCTGTGTGTGTGTCGATTTTTGTCTTCCTACTCCAAAAAAACCCCTATGGAGAGGAGTATTTAAAAATTCAAGGGGGCGCCATTGAGCATTTGCCCCCGCCCACTTCGAGACCCCCATCAGTTGCTAGTACATGCCCCCGAGAATGTGTGTATGAATTTTCATGATCATAGAAGGTCGTCAAGGTCATTAAATACTCAAACGTAATCTCACGGCGAAGGATCGACAGTTGGCGCCCACCACACGGACACCATTGCACGCAGCTTCACTGCCTTCATAGTGTAGCTTCACCAACTAGCTGGGAAGGTTCTAGAGGTGAAATGAAGTTGATGCTGTCAACTATGTAGGAGCAGTACACGTCAGAGTAAAAAAGAGGCCATTTCCTGTTACCAGCAGGGGGCGCCACGAGTAAGTAAGGGTTTCAACATATGGAGGTGTTCAGGGCGGAGCCCTCGTCATGCTCATAAAGTTTGAAGACGTTGGATAAAGTATGCAGGCGTGAGAGCCGTTCAAAGTTACATGGCGAAATCATGAATCGTCGCCAGACTTTGGCGAGCCACAGAGGCCACGCCCTGTAAGTTAGAGAAAAGCTTTTGATAACTTTTGATCAGCAGGTCCTTTAGGTGACCTCCAGCAAATTTCAGGTCAATCGGGCTACAGCTCTAGGAGGAGTTCGCTCACATACCAATGGTGTAAATCGCCAAAATCGCCATTTTCCATCCAAGATGGCGGACTTCCTGTTGGGTTAAGGTCATGGTGTCAAGAGACTTTTTGGTGCGTCTTGGTATGATAAACATGTGTACCGATTTTCGTGCACCTACTCCAAACTAAGCCAAATGCGAGGGGTGTTTTGAAAATTTCAAGGGGGTGCTGTAGAGCCATTTTGCCCCGCCCCTTTGTAGCGACCACAAAATATCAAATTTTTCGCCACCCCTGATGAGTGTGCAAAGTTTCGTGAGTTTTCGTGCATGGCAAAGGGGTGAAAAATGCAGTTAAACAGGCAGGCAAATAATAAGAATAATTAAGCTGCAAGCAGCGATGATCGGGCCCTCGCACTCCGCGCAACCGCCCCTCCCCGTCACGCCATCCCTTCCCTGCCCTGCTCCCCTACGAGCTGCGGCGATTTTGCCAGCGGTGGGAAAAAAGCGGCAGACAGAGGCAGAGACATGTCAGAGCAACAAATCGTCAATATATGTAAAAAAATTTAATACGCAGTAACCTCCTGTTTACAGTAGGTGGCGCTGTTCACAGATGTCCGCACATGGTCGGGGTCAGGTCCTGTATCACAATGTAAAAAATTTGAGGATTTTAGGAGCATCCGTGGTGGAGTTATATCTTGCAGTACCGTATGTGTCCACTGGGTGGAGCCAGACAACCATGAGAAGAGTGGAGACCCGTCTGTGCATCAAACCTCAAAAAAACATTTGATTCATACATAAAAAAATGTCCAGAAGCAGTTACTTCCGGTTTTCATGTAGGTGGCGCTGTGCAGGTGACTCATGAGCATGCAGACGTGTGGGGGGACGGACCGTTAGGACATGAAAAAAATTTGAGGACGCTAGGACGATGCACGGCGAAGTTATAAGCAGTTGATGTTTCATGGCGAAGGTTCAACAGTCGCCACCAGCCATGGGCAGCATGATACAGGAATCCACACAGTTGTCTCAGTGGGACTTCAAATCTGTGATCCTCATTTGGCTGTGTAATGACAGGGAAGGATTTAACAGAGTGCATGTCAGTGAAGAACATGGCACTTACTGTTTCCACCACAAGGGAGCGCCATAGATCATGATGACATAGAGACGTTCAGGGAGGGGCTCTGACCACGTGCAGAAAGTTTGAAGCCGTTTGGAGCAAGTATGTAGGAGAGAGAGCTGTTCGTGTATGAATGGCGAAGTGACGCCACAGCGGCCACGCCCTTAACTTAGAGAAAAGCTTTTGATAACTTTTGATCAGCATGGTCTCTAGGTGACAGCGACCGAATATGAAGTCAATCGGTCGAAATCCCTAGGAGGAGTTCGTCCGCATACCAAAGGTGGAAATCGCTGAAATTTGACCGCCTAAATCAAAATGGCTGACTTCCTGTGTGGTCTAGATCAATGGTGCAAGAGACTTTTACGTGCGCCTGGACGTGTTCTGTGTGTGTGTCGATTTTTGTCTTCCTACTCCAAAAAAACCCCTATGGAGAGGAGTATTTAAAAATTCAAGGGGGCGCCATTGAGCCATTTTGCCCCGCCCACTTTCGAGACCCCCATCAGTTGCTAGTACATGCCCCCGAGAATGTGTGTATGAATTTTCATGATCATAGAAGGTCGTTAAGGTCATTAAATACTCAAACGTAATCTCACGGCGAAGGATCGACAGTTGGCGCCCGCCACACGGACACCATTGCACGCAGCTTCACTGCCTTCATAGTGTAGCTTCACCAACTAGTGGGAAGGTTCTAGAGGTGAAATGAAGTTGATGCTGTCAACTATGTAGGAGCAGTACACGTCAGAGTAAAAAGAGGCCATTTCCTGTTACCAGCAGGGGGCGCCACGAGTAAGTAAGGGTTTCAACATATGGAGGTGTTCAGGGCGGAGCCCTCGTCATGCTCATAAAGTTTGAAGACGTTTGGATAAAGTATGCAGGCGTGAGAGCCGTTCAAAGTTACATGGCGAAATCATGAATCGTCGCCAGACTTTGGCGAGCCACAGAGGCCACGCCCTGTAAGTTAGAGAAAAGCTTTTGATAACTTTTGATCAGCAGGTCCTTTAGGTGACCTCCAGCAAATTTCAGGTCAATCGGGCTACAGCTCTAGGAGGAGTTCGCTCACATACCAATGGTGTAAATCGCCAAAATCGCCATTTTCCATCCAAGATGGCGGACTTCCTGTTGGGTTAAGGTCATGGTGTCAAGAGACTTTTTGGTGCGTCTTGGTATGATAAACATGTGTACCGATTTTCGTGCACCTACTCCAAACTAAGCCAAATGCGAGGGGTGTTTTGAAAATTTCAAGGGGGCGCTGTAGAGCCATTTTGCCCCGCCCCTTTGCAGCGACCACAAAATATCAAATTTTTCGCCACCCCTGATGAGTGTGCAAAGTTTCGTGAGTTTTCGTGCATGGCAAAGGGGTGAAAAATGCAGTTAAACAGGCAGGCAAATAATAAGAATAATTAAAGCTGCAAGCAGCGATGATCGGGCCCTCGCACTCCGCGCAACCGCCCCCTCCCCGTCACGCCGTCCCTTCCCTGCCCCGCTCCCCTACGAGCTGCGGCGATTTTGCCAGCGGTGGGAAAAAAGCGGCAGACAGAGGCAGAGACATGTCAGGAACAAATCTGTCAATATATGTAAAAAAATTTAATACGCAGTAACCTCCTGTTTACAGTAGGTGGCGCTGTTCACAGATGTCCGCACATGGTCGGGGTCGGGTCTGTATCACATGTAAAAGATTTGAGGATTTTAGGAGCATCCGTGGTGGAGTTGTAACAGCTGCAGTACCTTATGTGTCCACTGGGTGGAGCCTGACACCGTGAGAATAGTGGAGACCTGTCTGTGCATCAAACCTCAAAAAACATTTGATTCATACATGAAAAATGTCCAGAAGCAGTTACTTCCGGTTTCCTGTAGGTGGCGCTGTGCAGGTGACTCATGAGCATGCAGACGTGGGGGGACGGACCGTTAGGACATGAAAAAAATTTGAGGACGCTAGGACGATGCACGGCGAAGTTATAAGCAGTTGATGTTTCATGGCGAAGGTTCAACAGTCGCCACCGCCATGGGCAGCATGATACAGGAATCCACACAGTTGTCTCAGTGGGACTTCAAATCTGTGATCCTCATTTGGCTGTGTAATGACAGGGAAGGATTTAACAGAGTGCATGTCAGTGAAGAACATGGCACTTACTGTTTCCACCACAAGGGAGCGCCATAGATCATGATGACATAGAGACGTTCAGGGAGGGGCTCTGACCACGTGCAGAAAGTTTGAAGCCGTTTGGAGCAAGTATGTAGGAGAGAGAGCTGTTCGTGTATGAATGGCGAAGTGACGCCACAGCGGCCACGCCCTTTAACTTAGAGAAAAGCTTTGATAACTTTGA